>NC_071609.1:241487-353962 GCF_024509145.1 Vidua macroura
TAAATAGATTTAAAGAGGGGAAAGAAGGGAAAAATACCCCAAAAAAATGGAAAGAGTGTCCCCAAAAATGGGGGGATAGGGAAAATTTGGGGAAAATGGGTGAAAAAAAGAGGGAAAAATGGGGGGAAAAGGGATTTAAAGAGGAAAAAAAAAGAAAAAAATACCCAAAATTTGGGCCTCAAAAATGAGAAAATGCCTCAAAAAAGGGGAGCAGTGAAAATTTGTAAAAAGTTTGGAGAAAGATGGGGAAAAAAAATTTGGAAAAAATGGAAAAAATTGGGGGGGAAATGCAAAAAAAAAAAAAAATAGGGAAAAAAAGGGGGGAAAGAGGGAAAAAAAAAAAGGAAAAAAGGATTAAAAAATGGAAAAAAATGGGAAAATAACCCCAAAAATGAGGAGGGAACCCCAAAAATTAAAAAAAATTGGGGAGGAGATGAAAAAAAACCCCAAAAAAAGGAAAAAAAACCTAAAAAATAAAAAAAGCCTAAAAATGGGTGGGGTGTCCTCAAGCCCCGCCCCATAATTTGCATGCCCCACCCCTCATTTGCATGCCACACAGTCTCATTTGCATGCCCCGCCCCCCTACGCAGAATTCGACGCAAGACACAGAAAAGGGAGGGGGGGGGAGGAGCTGGGGGGGGTCCCAGAACCCCAAAATTTTGGGGGATTTTAGGTTTTTTTTTTTGGATTTTTTTTTATTTTTTTTTTAATTAAAAAAAAAAAATTAATTTTTTTTCCCCAAATTTAAATTTTTTTTTTAATTTTTTTTTCCAAAAATTTTGTTCAATTTTCCGGAATTTTTTTTGGTGGAATATTCTGAATTCTTTTTTTTTTTTAATGTTTTTTCCCGAATTTTTCGTGATTTTTTCCCCCAATTTTTTAAAAATTTTTTCCTTTTGTTCCAATTTTTTTTCTGATTTTTTTTCTGAATTTTTTCCCAATTTTTTCCAAATTTTAAAAAAATTCATTTAAAATTTCTTTCTAATTCTTTCCAATTTCTTATAAATTTTCTTCCCATTTTTACCAATTTATTTTGAATTTTTGCCAAATTTTCCTCTTTTTTTTCTCTTTTTATTTTTTAATTTTTTTTCCATTTTTCCCCAATTCTAAAAAAAATTTCTCCCCAACTTTTTCCAGCTCTTTGAATTTTCCCCATTTTTTCCATTTTAAAACTTTCCCCCAATTTTTTTTCATTTTTTGCCTTTTTTTTTTTTAATTTCTCCCCAATTACCTAAAAATCCCTTCTCAATTTTCCCACTTTATTTTTTATTCCCCCTAAATATTTTTCCCCAATCACCCCCCCACACATTTCCCATTAATTTTTTCATATTTCCTCCGTTAAATTCCATTTTTCCCCTTTTTTTAAAAATTATTTTCCCCCTCAGCACCCCCAAATCCAAGCAGGAAATTCCCATTGACGCCAAATTTTGGGGGAGTTTCAACCCCCCAAAAATCTGGGCTGGGTTGGAGCAGGCGGGGAAGGATTTTTGGGGTTTTTTGGGATTTTTTGGGGTGAAAAAAGAGGATTTGGGGCCGGAGCGCAGCCCCCACTTACGGGCACCAACTTCCAGTACCAGCGGGTGGGACACTGAGAAAAGAGGGGGGGTCAGCAAAGGGGGGAGCCCGAGGTGGGGAGGGGGCCCCGAAGAGCTCCGAGCCGGCGCCACACATAGGGGAGCAAAGGGGGTTTTGGGGGAAAATTGGATTTTTTGGGGATTTTTTGGGGATTTTTAGTAAATTTTTTGTAATTTTTGGGAATTTTTTTAGGATTTTTTTGTGGATTTTTTTTGTTATTTTTTAGGATTTTTTTCGGATTTTATAGGGATTTTTTGGGGGATTTTTTAGGATTTTTTTGGGAATTTTTAGGATTTTTTAGGGATTTTTTGAGGATTTTTACTGAATTTTTAGGGATTTTTTTGGGGATTTTTTGGTATTTTTTTAGGATTTTCTGGCAATTTCTTGGGACCTTTTAGGAATTTTTTTTAGGATTTTTTGGGGATTTTTAAGGATTTTTTCAGAATTTTTTTAGTCATTTTTTGTCAATTTTTGGGACTCTTTACGAATTTTTTGGGGGGATTTTTTGGGATTTTTTCGTGGATTTTTTGCCTTTTTTCCCTCATTTTCAGGGATTCCTTTTGGAACCTTTTGGAAGCCATTTTGCCACATTTTCTGTCGAGTTTTTGGGGTTTTTTGGGGGATTTTTGGGGTGAAAAAAGAGGATTTGGGGCCGGAGTGCAGCCCCCACTTACGGGCACCAACTTCCAGTACCAGCGGGTGGGACACTGAGAAAAGAGGGGGGGTCAGCAAAGGGGGGAGCCCGAGGTGGGGAGGGGGCCCCGAAGGGCTCCGAGCCGGCGCCACACATAGGGCACAAAGGGGGTTTTGGGGAAAAATTGGATTTTTTGGGGATTTTTTGGGGATTTTTCGTAAATTTTTTGGTAATTTTTTGGGGATTTTTGTGGATTTTTTGTTTTTTTGTGGATTTTTTTTGTTATTTTTTAGGATTTTTTTCGGATTTTATAGGGATTTTTTTGGGGGATTTTTTAGGATTTTTTTTGGGAATTTTTTAGGATTTTGTAGGGATTTTTTGACGATTTTTACTGAATTTTTTAGGGATTTTTTGGGGATTTTTTGGTATTTTTTTAGGATCTTTTGGCAATTTCTTGGGACTTTTTAGGAATTTTTTTAGGATTTTTTGGGGATTTTTTGGGATTTTTTGGGGATTTTTTAGAGATTTTTTGGTAATTTTTTTATAATTTCTAGGAAATTTTTTTTGTAATTTTTTTGCAATTTTTTGGGGATTTTTTCGGATTTTTTATGGGGTTTTTTGGGGATTTTTTACGGGGTTTTTTGGGGATTTTTTGTGGATTTTTTTGGGATTTGTGAGGATTTTTTAAGGATTTTTAATGAATTTTTTAGGGATTTTTTGGGATTTTTTTGCAGATTTTTTGTGAATTTCTTTGTATTTTTTTTTAGGATTTTTTAGGAATTTTTTCGGGATTTTTTGTGGATCTTTTAAGGATTTTTTGGGGATTTTTTAGGATTTTTTGTAGATTTTTTGTGATTTTTTACGATCTTTTTCAGATTTTTTAAGGATTTTTTTGGGAATTATTTCAGAATTTTTGGGATTTTTTAGAGATTTTTTGGGGAATTTTGGTGGATTTTTTGTGGAATTTTTAGTAAATTTTTGGGGGACTTTTGGGGATTTTTTAGGATATTTTTTCGGATTTTTTAGGGATTTTTTGGGGATTTTTGGAATTTTTTAGGATTTTTTAGGATTTTTTTGGAATTTTTTTTTTAATTTTTGGGGATTTTGGGGGGATTTTTGGGGGATTTTTTTGGATTTTGTGTGGATTTTTGGGATTTTTTAGGATTTTTTAATGAAATTTTTTAGGATTTTTTTATGACTTTTTTTTTATTTTTTTAGGATTTTTTTTTTAAATTTGGGGGATTTTTTTGGTGATTTTTTGAGGATTTTTTTGGGACTTTTTAGGATTTTTTGTGGATTTTTTTAAATGGATTTTTGGGATTTTTTTTAGGATTTTTGAGGATGTTTTGGGGATTTTTTTGTGATTTTTTGGGGATTTTTTGGGGTTTTTGTGGGGATTTTTGAGGCATTTTCCCGCTATTTTTCCTCATTTTTTTACCTGTTTTATTCCATTTTTTCCTCATTTTTACCCATTTCCCTGCCATTTTTTGGGGGATTTTTTTAGGCTCCCCCCCAAATTTCCCACCCACCTTGTGCGCGCACGCCGGAGCCGCTTCGCTGCCCCCCAAATTTTGGGGCGAGGCCGAATTTTGGGGTGTCCCCCCCCCTTCTTTTTCGGTGCTTTCCTGCAGCTTCCGATTCACCTAAAAAAAACCACCCAAAATTCCGATTTTTTCCCCTTTTCACCCAAAAAAAAACCCCCAAAAAAACCCCAAAAATTTCAACTCACCGCGTCCAACCAAGCCAAAATTTTGGGTTCCCAATTTTGGGGTCCCGGGGGGCTCCGGGGGGGGACCCCAAATTTCGGGTGGCCTCGGTGACGAAGGCGGCCATGAGGGAATCGATCAGCGCCAGGTGGGCGCCCTGGGAGGGGTTTTGGGGAAAAATTTGGGGTTTTTGGGCAAATTTGGGGGAAAATTCGGGAAATATTTGGGGTTTTGGGCAAATCTGGGGGGAAATTTGGGAAAAAAATTTGGGTTTTGGGGGGGAAATTTGGGTTTTAGGGAGAAAATTGGGGGTCCGAGGGGGGATTTGGGGTAAAATTTGGGGGTTTTGGGCAAATTTGAGGTAAAATTTGGGGTTTTGGGGCAAATTTGGGGGAAAATTTGGGAAATATTTGGGGGTTTGGGGTCATGGCGGGGGGAAATTTGAGAAAAATTTGGGGTTTTGGGGAATTTTTGGGGGTTTGGGGGAGAAATTTGGGGAAAATTTGGGGTTTTGGGGGGGAAATTTGGGGTTTGGGGAGGGAAATTTGGGGGTTTTGGGGGGGGTTTGGGGACGGAAATTTGGGGGGAAATTTGGGGTTTGGGGGTCCTGGGGGGGGAAATTTGGGGACCCTGGAGAGTTTTTGGGGTCCCTGGGGCATTTGGGGGGGATTTGGGGGAGATTTGGGGGATTTTGGGGAGATTTTGGGGGGGTCCCAGGGAATTTGGGGGATTTTGGGGGGTCCCGGTGCCTCCCCCGCCCTTCCAGGACCCGCGGGGTGGGCGTGGCCAACCAGGAGGGGGCGTGGTCATTGAAAAGGGGGCGTGGTCACAGGGCGGGGAGGGTTAATGGGATTGGCCCGAGCCAATTAACGGCCAATTAAAACGGCTGAGAATTAATGAGATTAACGAGGGGGAGCTCAGGCGGCTCCCAGTGCTCCCAGTAAGCTCCCAGTGCTCCCAGTAAGCTCCTCAATCCCATCCCAGTGCTCCCAGTATCCCTCAAACCCCTCCCAGTCGCTCCCAGTCCCTCCCAGTCCATCCCAGTATCCCCCAAACTGCCTCCCAGTCCCTCCCAGTCCCCTCCAAACCCCTCCCAGTCACTCCCAGTCCCTCCCAGTCCCCCTCAATCCCTTCCCAGTCCATCCCAGTATCCCTCAAATGCCTCCCAGTCCCTCCCAGTGCTCCCAGTAAACTCCTCAATCCCATCCCAGTCCCTCCCAGTGCTCCCAGTATCCCTCAAACCTCTCCCAGTCGCTCCAGTCCCTCCCAGTATCCTTCAAACCCCTCTCAGTCCCCTCCAGTTCCCTCCCAGTCCCTCCCAGTTCCTCCCAGTCCCCCAAAACCCCTCCCAGTCCAATCCCAGTCCATCCCAGTCCAATCCCAGTATCCTTCAAACCCCTCCCAGTCCCCTCCAGTTCCCTCCCAGTCCCTCCCAGTCCCACCCAAGCCCCTCCCAGTCCCTCCCAGTGCTCCCAGTACCCCTCAATCCCCTCCCCGTCCCCCCCAATCCCCTCCCAGTCCATCCCAGTCCATCCCAGTCCCCCCCCAATCCCCCCCAAACCCCTCCCAGTCCCCCCCAATCCCCTCCCAGTCCCCCCCAGTCCCATCCCAGTCCCACCCAAGCCCCTCCCAGTCTCTCCCAGTGCTCCCAGTATCCCCTAACTGCCTCCCAGTCCCTCCCAGTCCCTCCCAGTCGCCCCCAATCCCCTCCCAGTCCCTCCCAGTCCATCCCAGTCCCCTCCCAATCCCCCCCAAACCCTTCCCAGTCCATCCCAGTCCCTCCCAGTCCCCCCCCAGTCCCCTCCCAGTCCCCTCCCAGTCCCTCCCAGTCCCTCCCAGTGCTCCCAGTACCATGCGGATGGGTCTCTGCTGCAGGTCCTGGGCCCTGACCGGGACCCCCTGCAGGGTTGGGGGGACCCCCCCTCCCCGCCAGCAGCGCCAGCAGCGCCCCCAAATCCTGGGGAGGGGGCTCGGGGCGGGGCGGGGCCGCGGGCGTGGCCCCGGGGGGCGGGGCCTGGCAGGGCGTGGCCAGGGCGTGGCTCCAGGCCCTGCAGTAGATGTCGGAGGCCAGCAGGAGGCGCTCCACCGGCGGCTTCAGGTGCTCCTGGGCGTACTGGTCGGTGTAGAAGGGGTCCCGCAGCTCCTCGGGGACGTTCCCTGGGGGGGCGAAAAAGGGGATTTTGGGGTGAAAAAGAGGAGTTTGGGGTAAAAAATGGGGAAAAAACGGGAAATTTGGGTCAAAAAACGGGGAGTTTTGGTCAAAAAATGGGAAAGAAAGGGTTAAAATGGGTTAAAAATGGGAATGAAAGGGTTAAAATTGGGTTAATACACCATGGACCCACCACGGACAGATGGACACTGACCCACCATGGACACAGCATGGACAGATGGACACTGACAGATGGACATTGACCAATGGACACACCATGGATAGATGGACACCCACCACGGACAGATGGACACTGATGGACACTGACCCACCACGGACACTGACCCACCATGGACAGATGGACACTGACCCACCACGGACAGATGGACACTGACCCATCACGGACTGACCATGGACACACCATGGACAGATGGACACTGACCAATGGACACTGACCCACCACGGACACACCATGGACAGATGGACACTGATGGACACTGACCCACCACGGACACTGACCCACCATGGACAGATGGACACTGACCCACCACGGACAGATGGACACTGACCCATCACGGACTGACCACGGACACACCACGGACAGATGGACACTGACCCACCATGGACACACCATGGACAGATGGACACTGACCCATCATGGACTGACCATGGACACACCATGGACAGATGGACACTGACCACGGACAGATGGACACTGACCCATCATGGACTGACCATGGACACACCATGGACAGATGGACACTGACCCACCACAGACTGACCACGGACACACGGACACTGACCCGTGACGGACCCGCCACCGACTGAGCACGGAGCCACCACGAACCCCAGCAATGAGCACCGAGACCCCCAAGGACCACACGGAACCTCAGTGGTCATGGAGACCCCAAAACCGACCATGGAGACCCCAACCATGGCCATGGAGACCCCAAGAATGACCATGGAGACCTTCAAGGACCATGGAGACCCCAACCATGGCCATGGAGACCCCAACCATGGTCATGGAGATCCCAAGAATGACCATGGAGACCTTCAAGGACCATGGAGACCCCAACCATGGTCATGGAGACCCCAGCAATGAGCACCGAGACCCCAAGGACCACACGGAACCTCAGTGGTCATGGAGACCCCCAAAACCGACCATGGAGACCCCAACCATGGCCATGGAGACCCCAAAATTGGCCATGGAGACCCCAAGAATGACCATGGAGACCCCAAAACGGACCCTGGAGACCCCAGAATTGCTCCTGGAGACCCCAACCATGGTCATGGAGACCCCAAAATCAACCCTGGAGACCCCAAAATTGGTCATGGAGACCTCAAGCAGGACCAGGAGGAGCCCCCAGGATCCCGGCCCAGGGCCCCACGGGTGGGGGAGGGGCACATTCCAGGGGTGGGGGTGGGGCAGGGCCACGCCCACAGGTGGGTGGGGGAGGGGCCCTGGCAGCCCGTGGGGGCCACGCCCTCACCTGTGTGGGGAAGGGCCATACCCAGGGGGACACCTGGGGACACCTGGGGACTCACCTGTCCCACAGCACCCATGGGACCCTCACCTGTCCCATGGGACCCTCACCTGTCCCTCACCTGTCCCGCAGCACCCATGGGCTCCTCACCTGTCCCAAAGCACCCATGGGACCCTCACCTGTCCCTCACCTGTCCATGGCACCCATGGGACCCTCACCTGTCCCACAGCACCGTGGGACCCTCACCTGTCCCACAGCACCCATGGGAGCCTCACCTGTCCCACAGGACACTCACCTGTCCCAAAGCACCCATGGGACCCTCACCTGTCCCTCACCTGTCCATGGCACCCATTGGACCCTCACCTGTCCCTCACCTGTCCCACGGCACCCATGGGAGCCTCACCTGTCCCACAGGACCCTCACCTGTCCCACAGCACCCATTGGACCCTCACCTGTCCCTCACCTGTCCCACAGCACCGTGGGACCCTCACCTGTCCCTCAGCACCCATGGGACCCTCACATGTCCCACAGGACACTCACCTGTCCCAAAGCACCCATGGGACCCTCACCTGTCCCTCACCTGTCCATGGCACCCATGGGACCCTCACCTGTCCATGGCACCCACTGGACCCTCACCTGTCCCTCACCTGTCCCCTGTGAGCCTCACCTGCCCCTCCCCCCCCAGGTGTAAATCGCTCCCTCCCCTCCCCCACCTGGCCCCGCCCCCTGCCCCTCCCCCCGGCCAAAGGGCGCCTGGGGGGGGCGGGGGGGGACTTTGACCCCTGGGGGGGAACTGGGAGGGACTGGGAGGGACTGGGAGGGACTGGGAGGGGGGGGGACACCTGGGGGGTCCCAAAATTCACCTGGGGGGGTCCCAAAAAACACCTGGGGGGGGGTCCCAAAATTCACCTGGGGGGGTCCTAAAACACCTGGGGGGTCCAAATTCACCTGGGGAGTCCCAAAATTCACCTGGGGGGTCCCCAAAAAACACCTGGGGGGGGAGGAACCTCTGGGGGGGCGGGTCCAAAAAATACCTGGGGGTGTCCCCAAAACACCTGGGGGGTCCCAAATTCACCTGGGGGGGTCCCAAAAAATACCTGGGGGGTCTCAAAATTCACCTGGGGGGGGGAACAGCTGGGGGAGTCCCCAAAACAGCTGGGGGGGTCCAAATTCACCTGGGGGGTCCCCAAAAAACACCTGGGGGGGGAGGAACCTCTGGGGGGCGGGTCCAAAAAATACCTGGGGGTGTCCCCAAAACACCTGGGGGGGTCCCAAAATTCACCTGGGGGGGGTCCCAAAAAATACCTGGGGGGTCCCAAAATTCACCTGGGGGGTCATGGGAGGGGTCCTAAAACATCTGGGGGGTCCAAAATTCACCGGGGGGGTCCCCGAAACATCTGGGGGGGTCCCTGAAACATCTGTGGGGTCCCAAAATTCACCTGGGGGGGGAACACCTGGGGGAGGGGTCCCTCTTTTTTGGGGGGGGGGGCGACCCCTCCCTACCTCCCCCCCCCAGCACCGCAGGGGGCGGGGCGCAACGAGGGGGGGGTTCCCGCCCTGTGACGTCACGCTGTGACGTCACGGCCGCCTCCCCCAGACTGCAACAAAAGCGCCCGGGGGGGAGGGGGGGGAATCCCGGGATTGGGGACCCCCCCCCCCTCACGGTACCGGGACCCCCCCGGTACCACCGGGACCCCTCCCCAATACCGGGACCCCCCCACGGTACCGGAACCTCCCCGGTACCACCGGGACCCCTCCCCGGACCAGAGCATCTCCCACCCCCCCCTTTAACCGCATCCCGCCGGGACCGGGACCCCTCCTCAATACCGGGACCCCTCCTCAATACCGGGACCCCTCCCCACTACCGGAACCCCTCCGGTACCACCGGGACCCCTCCCCAGTACCGGGACCCTTCCTCAATACCGGGACCCCTCCCCAGTACCGGAAGCCCCTCCGGTACCACCGGGACCCTTCCCCAGTACCGGAACCCCTCTCGGTACCAGCCCCCCTCATTCGGTACCGAGACCCCCTCCCCAGTACCGGACTCGGCACCAGACCCCCGCATTCGGTACCGGGACCCCTCCCCAGTACTGGGACCCCTCCCCAGTACCGGGACCCCCATTCGGTACCGGAACCCTCTCCGGTACCACCGGGACCCCTCCCCAGTACCGGGATCACTCCCCAGTACCGGGACTCCCCATTCGGTACCAAAACCCCCTCCGGTACCACCGGGACCCCTCCCCAGTACCGGAACCCCTCTCGGTACCAGCCCCCCTCCCCAATACCGGAGCCCCCTCCGGTACCACCGGGACCCCTCCCCAGTACCGCACTCGGCACCAGCCCCCCTCATTCGATACCGAGACCCTTCCCCAGTACCGGAGCCGCTCTCGGCACCACCCACCGCCCCCCATTCGGTACCGAGACCCCCTCCCCAACACCGGGACCCCTCCGGTACCACGGGGACCCCTCCGGTACCACCGGGACCCCTCCGGTACCACGGGGACCCCTCCCCACTACCGATAACCGCCCCTCCCCCTGCAGAACGCCCCCCCATCCCCCTCCCCGCCATCCCCGTGTCCCCCCCCCGCCTCCCCCCGGCTCTGTCGCTGTCGCCGTCCCCGCCCGGTCCTACCGGCGCCGCCGTAGCCGGTGGCGATGGCCCAGGCCAGGCTGGCGGCGCTGCGAGCCCGAGCCCCGTCGTACTGGTCCAGCGGGCGGATCTCGGGCACCAGGAACCCCCGGCGCATGGCGGCGGCGGCGGCCGGGGGGGCCGCCACCATCCCGGGGCCACCGCCGGGGCCACCGGGGCCACCGCGGCCACCGGCGCCCGCTTCGGCCGCGCTCGGCTCCGGCTTCGGAGAGGGCTCGGCTCCTCTTCGGGTGGGCTCGGAGAGGCTTCGGGTGGGCTCGGAGAGGCTTCGGGATGGCTTCGGGTGGGTTCGGCTGCCTCTGGTGGGCTCGGAAAGGCTTCGGGTGGGTTCGGCCGCCTCGGAAAGGCTTCGGGTGGGTTCGGCCGCCTCGGAAAGGCTTCGGGTGGGTTCGGCCGCTTCGGGTGGGCTCGGGCGGGTTCGGATGGGTTCGGCCGCTTCGGAAAGGCTTCGGGATGGTTTCGCGGGGGGGGGGGGGTTCGGGTGGGTCCGAAGGGGTTCGGGCGGTTCCGGGCGGGTTCGGGCGGGCGCGGCGCGAGCGCCAGGTGCGGGGAGGGAGGGGGGGGGGGGGGTGGGGTGGGAGGGGGCGGGGCGCACCTGCGGTCACGTGATTGAGGAGCGGGGCTGGGGGCCACGCCCCCTTCTCCGGCGCGCGGGGAAAGGGGCGGGGCTGGGAGAGGGACCGGGAATACTGGGAATACTGGGAATACTGGGAATACTGGGGGGACTGGGGGTACTGGGGGGACTGGGGGGACTGGGAATACTGGGGATACTGGGGATACTGGGGGGACTGGGGGGACTGGGGGGACTGGGAGGGATGGGGAGGCACTGGGAATACTGGGAATACTGGGAATACTGGGGGGACCTGGAATACTGGGGATACTGGGGGGATTGGGGGTACTGGGAATACTGGGGGGACTGGGGGAACCGGGAATACTGGGGATACTGGGGGGACTGGGAATACTGGGGATACTGGGGGGATTGGGGGTACTGGGGATACTGGGGGGACTGGGGGGACTGGGGGCACTGGGGGGACTGGGGGTACTGGGGGGACTGGGGGGACTGGGAATACTGGGAATACTGGGGATACTGGGGGGACTGGGGGGACTGGGGGCACTGGGGGGACTGGGGGCACTGGGAGGGATGGGAATACTGGGGGGACTGGAGAGGATGGGGATACTGGGGCACTGGGAATACTGGGAGGACTGGGGATACTGGGAATACTGGGAATACTAGGGGCACTGGGAGGGACTGGGGAGGACTGGGAGTACTGGGGATACTGGAGGGACTGGAGAGGATGGGGATACTGGGAATACTGGGGGGATGGGGATACTGGGAGGACTGGGAGGGACTGGGAATACTGAGGATACTGGGGGGATGGGGATACTGGGAATACTGGGGGGGACTGGAGAGGATGGGGATACTGCAGATACTGGGAATACTGGGAGGACTGGGAGGGACTGGGGATACTGGGGGGATTGGAGGGGATGGGGATACTGGGAGGACTGGGGATACTGGGGATACTGGGGGGATGGGGATACTGGGAATACTGGGGGGACTGGGAGCTCTGTGTCCCCATGTCCGTGTCACTGTCACCATGTCCCTGTGTCCGGTGTCCCCATCCCTGTCACTGTCCCCATGTCCCCGAGGTGTCCCCATGTCCGTGTCAGTGTCCCCACGTCCCTGTCGGTGTCCCCATGTCCCCATGTCCATGTCCAGTGTCCCTCCCATCCCCGTGTCCGTGGCACTGTCCCCGTGTCCGTGTCAGTGTCCCCATGTCCCCATGTCCGGTGTCCCCTCCTGTCCCCATGTCCCCCCAGTCCCTTTCCGTGTCCCCTCCAAGTCCCCATGTCCATGTTCGGTGTCCCCATGTCCCCATGTCTGGTGTCCCCCTGTCCCTGTTGGTGTCCCCATGTCCCTGTGTCTGATGTCCCCATCCCTGTCACTGTCCCCATGTCTGTGTCACTGTCCCCACATCCCTGTGTCCGGTGTCCCCATCCCTGTCGGTGTCCCCACGTCCGTGTCCCTGTCCCCACGTCCCTGTCGGTGTCCCCGTGTCCCCATGTCCATGTCCAGTGTCCCCTCCCATCCCCGTGTCCGTGTCAGTGTCCCCACGTCCGTGTCAGCGTCCCCATGTCTGGTGTCCCCTCCTGTCCCCATGTCCCTGTCGGTGTCCCCCCAGTCCCTTTCCGTGTCCCCTCCTGTCCCCGTGTCCCTGTCAGTGTCCCCATGTCCGGTGTCCCCGTGTCCCTGTTGGTGTCCCCATGTCCCCGTGTCCGTGTCAGTGTCCCCATGTCCCCATGTCCGGTGTCCCCTCCTGTCCCCATGTCCCCCCAGTCCCTTTCCGTGTCCCCTCCAAGTCCCCATGTCCATGTTCGGTGTCCCCATGTCCCCATGTCCGGTGTCCCCCTGTCCCTGTTGGTGTCCCCATGTCCCCATGTCCGGTGTCCCTGTGTCCCTGTTGGTGTCCCCGTGTCTCTGTTGGTGTCCCCCTGTCCCTGTGTCCGGTGTCCCTGTGTCCTGTCACTGTCCCCATGTCCCTGTGTCCAGTGTCCCTGTGTCCTGTCACTGTCCCCATGTCCCTGTGTCCGGTGTCCCTGTGTCCCGTCACTGTCCCCATGTCCCTGTGTCCAGTGTCCCCGTGTCCCTGTCACTGTCCCTGTGTCTGGTGTCCCGGTGTCTCTGTCGGTGTCCCCATGTCCCCATGTCCCCGTGTCTGGTGTCCCCCTGTCCCTGTCGGTGTCCCCATGTCCCCGTGTCCCTGTCGGTGTCCCCGTGTCCGGTGTCCCCATGTCCCCGTGTCCCTGTCGGTGTCCCCGTGTCCGGTGTCCCCATGTCCCCGTGTCCCTGTCGGTGTCCCCGTGTCCGGTGTCCCCGGCCCCTCCCCGTGTCCTATTTTCCGCCGTGGCCATGGCAACGGCGGGGACAGACACGGGACACGGGGGGGACACGGCGGGGACACGGCCACGGATGGGGACAGGGATGGGGACACAGCGGGGACAGGGATAGGGACAGGGATAGGGACAGGGATGGGGACACGGGGGGACACGGGGGGACAGGGATGGGGACACGGGGGGACAGGGATGGGGACAGGGATGGGAACACTGAGGGGGACACAGGGAAATGGCAGGGACAGGGGTGGGGACAAAGGGACACAGAGGGGACAGGAGGACATGGGAGTGACGGGGATGGGGACAGGGACAGGGATGGGGACACTGAGGGGACACTGAGAGGGACATGGCAATGACAGGGATGGGGACAGGGGTGGGGACAGGGGGGGACACGGGGAGGACAGGGATGGGGACAAGGGAGATGACAGGGACAGGGATGGGGACACTGAGGGGACACTGAGGGGACACGGGGACATGGCAGGGACAGGGATGGGGATACAGAGGGGACAGGGACAGGGACATGGATGGGGACACAGAGGGGACATGGCAGTGACAGGGATGGGACACAGGGCCATGGTGGTGACATGGGGACACCAACAGGGACATGGTGGCATCAGCAGGGACGTGATGGGGACACAGAGAGGGACAGGGGGACATGATGGGGACACGAGGGGACACAGGAAGGGACCTGGAGGGGACCTGGGGACACAAAAGGGACACGAGGGGGACACGAGAAGGGACTTGGGGACACGAGGGGGACATGAAGGGGATGTGGGGACACAAAAGGGACACAAGAAGGGACCTGGGGACACGGAGGGGACTTGGGGACACAGAAGGGGACACGGAGGGGACTTGGGGACATGGGAGTGACACACAGAGGGGACTTGGGGACACGAGGGGACACGGAGGGGACACTGGGGGGACTTGGGGACACAAAAGGGACACGAGTGGGACACGAGAAGGGACTTGGGGACACGATGGGGACACCAGGGGGACTTGGGGACACAGAGGGGACACGGAAGGGACACTGGGGGGACTTGGGGACATGAAGGGGACACCAGGGGGACTTGGGGACACGAGGGGGACACAGGAAAGGACCTGGAGGGGACTTGGGGACACAAAAGGGACACGAGGGGGACACGGGGGGGACTTGGGGACACGAGAGGGACACGGAGGGGACACGAGAAGGGACCTGGGGACACGATGGGGACACAGAGGGGACTTGGGGACACGAGGGGGACACAGGAAAGGACCTGGAGGGGACCTGGGGACACAGAGGGGACATGGAGGGGACTTGGGGACATGGGAGTGACACAGAGAGGGGGACTTGGGGACACGAGGGGGATACGGAGGGGACACGGAGGGGATCTGGGGACATGAGAGGGACACGAGGGGGATTTGGGGACATGGAGGGGACACAAGAAGGGACCGGGGGACACGGAGGGGACTTGGGGACACAAAAGGGACACGAAAGGGACACAAGAAGGGACCTGGGGACACGATGGGGACACGGAGGGGACCTGGGGACACGAAAGGGACACCGGGGAGACCTGGGGACACAGAGGGGACACGAAGGGGACACCGGGGGGACTTGGGGACACAGAGGGACACAATGGGGACATGAAGGGGATGTGGGGACATGGAGGGGACACGAGAAGGGACCTGGGGACATGAGAGGGACACAGGAAAGGACCTGGAGGGGACCTGGGGACACGATGGGGACACAGAGGGGACTTGGGGACACGAGGGGGACACAGGAAAGGACCTGGGGACACAGAGGGGACACGGGGGGGGCATGAAGGGGATTTGGGGACACGGAGGGGACACAAGAAGGGACCTGGGGACAGGATGGGGACACGAGGGGGGACTTGGGGACATGGGAGTGACACAGAGAGGGGACTTGGGGACACGAGGGGGACATGGAGGGGACTTGGGGACACAAAAGGGACACGGAGGCGACTTGGGGACATGGAGGGGACACAAGAAGGGACCTGGGGACACGATGGGGACACGAGGGGGACTTGGGGACACGAGGGGGACACCAGGGGGACTTGGGGACACGAGGGGGACACAGGAAAGGACCTGGAGGGGACTTGGGGACACAAAAGGGACACGGAGGGGACACGGGGGGGACTTGGGGACGCGAGAGGGACACGGAGGGGACACGAGAAGGGACCTGGGGACACGATGGGGACACAGAGGGGACTTGGGGACATGAGGGGGACACAGGAAAGGACCTGGAGGGGACCTGGGGACACAGAGGGGACACGGGGGGGACACGAAGGGGATTTGGGGACACGGAGGGGACACAAGAAGGGACCTGGGGACACGATGGGGACACCGGGGGGACTTGGGGACATGGGAGTGACACAGAGAGGGGACTTGGGGACATGGAGGGGACACGGAGGGGACTTGGGGACATGGAGGGGACACGAGAAGGGACCTGGGGACACGGAGGGGACACGAGGGGGACATGAAGGGGATTTGGGGACACAGAGGGGACACGAGAAGGGACCTGGGGACACGGGGGGGATTTGGGGACACAAAAGGGACACGGGGGGGACTTGGGGACACAGAGGGGACACCGGGGGGATTTGGGGACACCGCTGGTGCCACCCCGCGGGGGCGGGTGGGGGAGGGGCGCGCGCGGGGTGTGCCCCCCCCTGCCCCTCCCCCACTCCCGGTCCGGCCGGTCGGACTGGTTGAACTGGGAGTGGGGGAGGGGCGGGCCGGGCACAGCTGGGGAGGGGTGGGGGGAGGGGTGGGGGGAGGGGCAGAGCGGGGTCCCCCCCGCCCCTCCCCCCCCCCCCCGTTAATCCGCGGCCGCCGGGGCCCCTTAAGAGGCTTAAACCGGGCCCGGGGGGGGAGGGGAGGGGAGGCACCCAAATTCCCGCCCGCCCCTCCCCCCACCCCAATTCTCATCCCATCCCCCACCCAGCACCCCAAATTCCCGCCCATCCCCCACCCTGCACCCCCAAATTCCCCTCCCAGCCCCCCAAATTCCCGCCCATCCCCCACCCCAAATTCTCACCCTGCACCCCCAAATTCCCCTCCCAGCCCCCCAAATTCCCGCCCATCCCCCACCCCAAATTCCTGCCCATCCCCCACCCTGCACCCCCAAATTCCCCTCCCAGCACCCCAAATTCCCGCCCATCCCCCACCCCAAATTCTCACCCTGCACCCCAAATCCCCGCCCCTCCCCCACCCCAAATTCCCGCCCATCCCCCCAATCCCCGCCCATCCCCCACCTGCACCCCCAAATCCCCGCCCCTCCCCCACCCCAAATTCCCCTCCCAGCCCCCCAAATTCCCGCCCATCCCCCACCCTGCACCCCCAAAAAAGCCCCTCCCCCCCCTTTTTTTTTTTTGCGTCACCCGAATTTATTGATTTGGGGACGGCCCCGCCCGCCAGATGTTTGGGGGGGGGAGGGGAGGAGGGGGGGGGGTCCTGCCACAATCCAGATGTTGGGGGGCGGGGGGGGCCTTGTCCAGATGTTTGGGGGGGGGGTCCCTTCCCCCCCGCTGAGCAAGGCTCTCGTCCAGATGTTGGGGTCGCCATCCAGATGTTGGGGTGCCCACCTTGACCTTGGCGTCCCCAGCCAGATGTTGGGGCCCTCATCTGGATTTCAAAGTCCTCATTCCAGATGTTGGGGGTCCCCATCCAGATTTCAACGTCCTCGTCCAGATGTTGGGGGGTCCTCATCTGGGTTTCCAGGTCCCCGTTCCAGATGTTGGGGTCCCCATCCAGATGTTGGGGTGCCCACCTGGACCTTGGCGTCCCCAGCCAGATGTTGGGGGCCCTCATCTGGATTTCAAAGTCCCCATCCAGATGTTGGGGTCCTCACCCGGATTTCAAGGTTCCCCGTTCCAGATGTTGGGGTCCCCCACCTGGACCTTGGCGTCCCCAGCCAGATGTTGGGGTCCTTATCCAGATGTTGGGGTGCCCAGCTTGACCTTGGCGTCCCCAGCCAGATGTTGGGGGTCCTCATCAGGATTTCAACGTCCTCATTCCAGATGTTGGGGGTCCCCATCCAGATTTAAATGTCCTCGTCCAGATGTTAGGGGGGGTCCTCATCCAGATGTTGGGGTCATCACCCAGATGTTGGGGGGTCCTCATCTGGGCTTCCAGGTCCCCGTTCCAGATGTTGGGGTCCCCACCTTGACCTTGGTGTCCCCATCCAGATGTTGGGGTCCCACCCCCCCCCCGTCCCCATTCCAGATGTTGGGACCCCTCCCCCCCCCCAAACCCCGCCCTTCCCCCTCCCCGCCCCCATCCTGGGCGTGGCTACGACCCCTCCTCGGCCCCTCCCCCAAGAAACTCTCCAATCAGCTTGGCCAGGAGGTGTGGCCTCTCCTCGGGCAGCCAATGGGAGGCGCCGGGCAGGAGGCGGAGCCGGGCGGAGGGGCGGAGCCAGCGCAGGTGGGCGGGGCCAAGGCGCGGGTCCAGGAAGGCGTCGCGGGAGCCCCAGAGCAGCAGCGTGGGGGGAGGGGGCGGCTCCCGCGGGATGGGCGTGGCCCTGCACGGGGGGAGGGGACACGGGCACAGGTCACCTGGGGACACCTGGGGACATGGGGACATGGGGACACCTGGGGGACACGGGGACAGGTCACCTGGGGACACCTGGGACACCTGGGGGACACTGCAGGGACACCTGGGGACACGGGGACAGGTCACCTGGGGACACCTGGGGACACTGCAGGGACACCTGGGGACACCTGGGGACACCTGGGGACATCAGGGACACCTGGGGACACCTGGGGACATGGGGACAGGTCACCTGGGGGACACCTGGGACACCTGGGACACCTGGGTACATCAGGGACACGGGCACAGGTCACCCGGGGACACCTGGGGACACCTGGGGGACATCAGGGGACACCTGGGGACACCTGGGGACACTGCAGGGACACCTGGGTACATCAGGGACACGGGCACAGGTCACCTGGGGACACCTGGGGACCCCTGGGGACATGGGGACAGGGTCACCTTGGGGACACTGCAGGGACACCTGGGGACATCAGGGACACCTGGGGACACCTGGGGACATGGGGACAGGGTCACCTGGGGACACCTGGGGGACACCTGGGACACCTGGGGACACCTGGGGACATGGGGACACCCTGGGGACACCTGGGGACATGGGGACAAGGTCAGGAACAGGGTCACAGTCAGCTGGGGACACCTGGGGGACACCTGGGGACATCAGGGACACCTTGAAGGACACCTGGGGACACCTGCGGACACCCTGGGGGACACCTTGGGGACACTTGGGACACCTGGGGGATACAGGGACAGGGTCACCTTGGGGACACCCTGGGGACACGGGGACACCTGGGGGACACGGGGACATCCAAAACCCAACTGGGACCATCCCAAACCCAACTGGGAACATCCAAACCCAACTGGGGACATCCCAAACCCAACTGGGGACATCCCAAACCCAACTGGGGACATCCCAAACCCAACTGGGGACATCCCAAACCCAACTGGGGACATCCCAAACCCAACTGGGGACATCCCAAACCCAACTGGGAACATCCAAAACCCAACTGGGACCATCCCAAACCCAACTGGGGACATCCCAAACCCAACTGGGGACATCCCAAACCCAACTGGGATCATCCCAAACCCAACTGGGACCATCCCAAACCCAACTGGGAACATCCAAACCCAACTGGGAACATCCCAAACCAAACTGGGACCATCCAAAACCCAACTGGGAACATCCAAAACCCAACTGGGAGCACCCAAACCCAACTGGGATCATCCCAAACCCAACTGGGAACATCCAAACCCAACTGGGATCATCCCAAACCCAACTGGGATCATTCCAAACCCAACTGGGGACATCCAAAACCCAACTGGGAACATCCAAACCCAACTGGGATCATCCCAAACCCAACTGGGATCATTCCAAACCCAACTGGGAACATCCAAAACCCAACTGGGAGCACCCAAACCCAACTGGGAACATCCCAAACCCAACTGGGATCATTCCAAACCCAACTGGGAACATCCAAACCCAACTGGGAGCACCCAAACCCAACTGGGACCATCCCAAACCCAACTGGGAACATCCCAAACCCAACTGGGAACATCCAAACCCAACTGGGAACATCCCAAACCCAACTGGGAACATCCAAACCCAACTGGGATCATCCCAAACCCAACTGGGACCATCCTAAACCCAACTGGGATCATCCTAAACCCAACTGGGAGCACCCAAACCCAACTGGGAACATCCAAAACCCAACTGGGATCATCCCAAACCCAACTGGGAACATCCCAAACCCAACTGGGATCATCCCAAACCCAACTGGGATCATCCCAAACCCAACTGGGAACATCCCAAACCCAACTGGGATCATCCCAAACCCAACTGGGGACATCCAAAACCCAACTGGGATCATCCCAAACCCAACTGGGATCATTCCAAACCCAACTGGGAACATCCAAACCCAACTGGGAACATCCCAAACCCAACTGGGAACATCCAAAACCCAACTGGGAACATCCAAACCCAACTGGGAACATCCCAAACCCAACTGGGATCATTCCAAACCCAACTGGGGACATCCAAAACCCAACTGGGAGCACCCAAACCCAACTGGGAACATCCAAAACCCAACTGGGACCATCCCAAACCCAACTGGGAACATCCCAAACCCAACTGGGAACATCCAAACCCAACTGGGAACATCCCAAACTCAACTGGGAACATCCCAAACCCAACTGGGATCATTCCAAACCCAACTGGGAACATCTCAAACCCAACTGGGGACATCCAAACCCAACTGGGACCATCCCAAACCCAACTGGGAACATCCAAAACCCAACTGGGAACATCCAAAACCCAACTGGGATCATCCCAAACCCAACTGGGATCATCCCAAACCCAACTGGGAACATCCAAACCCAACTGGGAACATCCAAAACCCAACTGGGAGCACCCAAACCCAACTGGGGACATCCAAACCCAACTGGGGACATCCAAAACCCAACTGGGAGCACCCAAACCCAACTGGGAACATCCAAAACCCAACTGGGATCATCCCAAACCCAACTGGGACCATTCCAAACCCAACTGGGAACATCCAAACCCAACTGGGAACATCCCAAACCCAACTGGGATCATCCCAAACCCAACTGGGATCATTCCAAACCCAACTGGGAACATCCAAACCCAACTGGGAACATCCAAACCCAACTGGGATCATCCCAAACCCAACTGGGAGCACCCAAACCCAACTGGGAACATCTCAAACCCAACTGGGGACATCCCAAACCCAGCTGGGAACATCCAAAACCCAACTGGGATCATCCTAAACCCAACTGGGAGCACCCAAACCCAACTGGGACCATCCCAAACCAAACTGGGAGCACCCAAACCCAACTGGGATCATCCCAAACCCAACTGGGAGCACCCAAACCCAACTGGGAACTCCCAATCCCCCCCCCAGGCCCCACCCACCGGAAGAGGTTGCGGTAGTAATGGATGGGGGGGCTGAGCCCCCCGGGCTGGGAGAGGCCGAACAGGTACGAGTCCAGCTCCTGCTCCGAGAGCCGCCACGCCGGGTCCTGGATGCCCGTCTGGGCACTGGTCAGGAACGTCCTCACCAGCTGTGGGGACACCGAGGGGGGACCCCGAAAATTGGGGACAAATTGGGCCTTGGAGGTGCCAGGACCCCGAAAATTTGGGACAAAATCGGGGTTGGGGGTGCCAGGACCCCGAAAATTGGGGACAAAATCGGGGTTGGAGGTGCCAGGACCCCGAAAATTGGGGACAAAATCAGGGTTGGAGGTGCCAGGACCCCGAAAATTGGGGACAAAATCGGGGTTGGGGGTGCCAGGACCCCGAAAATTGGGGACAAAATCGGGGTTGGAGGTGCCAAGACCCCGAAAATTTGGGACAAAATGGGGGAAATGGGAGTTGGGGGTGCCAGGAACGCGAAATTTGGGGACAAAATGGGGGAAAAATGGGGTTGGAGGTGCCCAATCCCCAAAAACTGGAGACAAAACGGGGGTTGGGGGTGCCAGGAACACGAAAATTGGGGACAAAATGGGGGAAATGGGGGTTGGGTGGTACCAAATCCCCAAATATTTGGGATGAAATGGGGGAAATGGGGGTTGGGGGTGCCAGGAACACGAACATTTGGTGACAAAATGGAGGAAATGGGGATTGGGAGTGCCAGGACCCCGAAAATTTGGGACACTGCGGGGGGACATGGGGCTGGGTGGTTCCAGGACCCCAAAATTGGGGACAGAATGGGGGAAACGATGACAAAATAAGAGGACACGAGGTCTGGGTGACATCAACCCCCCAAAATTGGGGACAGAATGTGGGAAACGGGGGCTGGGTGGTGCCAGACCCCCAAAATTTGGGACAAAGAGCTCTGGGTGACACCAAAGCCCCAAAATCGGGGACAAAGAGGGGGACACGAGGTCTGGGTGGTGCCACCACCCCCCAAAATTGAGGACAAAGAGGGGACATCGCTTTGGGGTTGGGCGTCGCCCCTTCGGGGGCTTCTTGAGGAGCTCCTTGGGGTGGGAGGTGGCACCGAGGGGACACGGAGGGGACAGAGGGGACAGGGAGGGGACAGAGGGGACAGAGGGGACAGAGGGGACAGAGGGGACAGGGAGGGAACAGAGGGGACAGGGAGGGGACAGAGGGGACAGGGAAGGGACAGAGGGGACAGGGAGGGGACAGAGGGGACAGGGAAGGGACAGAGGGGACAGGGAGGGGACAGAGGGGACAGGGAAGGGACAGAGGGGACAGGGAGGGGACAGAGGGGACAGGGAGGGGACAGAGGGGACAGGGCTGACCTGGAAGTCGGCCAGGGACAGGAGCAGCTCGGGCAGCCAGGGCAGCTGGAACAGGAACATGTAACAGGAACGGAGCAGCTGCGACGGGTGACGGGTCATGAAAGCTGGGGACAGGGACAGGGACAGGGATGGGGACATGGGACGTGTCCCACCATGGGGACAGGGACAGGGATGGGGACAGGGACAGGGACATGGGACATGGGACGTGTCCTCACTGTGGGGACACACACAGGGACAGCCACAGGGACGGGGACAGGGACATGGGACGTGTCCCACCGTGGGGACAGGGACAGGGACAGCCACAGGGACATGGGACATTGCCATTGCCATGTCCCAGTGTCCCCAATGTCCCCAATGTCCAGTGTCCCCAGCATCCCCAATGTCCCCAGTGTCCCCAGTGTCCCCATTGTCCCCATTGTCCCCAGTATCCCCAATGTCCCCAGTGTCCCCAGTGTCCCCAGTTTCCCCAGTGTCCCCAGTGTCCCCTGTGTCCCCACTGTCCCCAGTGTCCCCAATGTCCCCAGTGTCCCTAGTGTCCCCAGTGTCCCCAGTGTCCCCAATGTCCCCAGTGTCCCCAGTGTGTCCCCGTATCCCCAGTATCCCCAGTGTCCCCCGTGTCCCCAGTGTCCCCTGTGTCCCCCGTGTCCCCTGTGTCCCCCGTGTCCCCAGTGTCCCCAGTGTGTCCCCATTGTCCCCAGTGTGTCCCCATTGTCCCCAGTGTCCCCAGTGTCCCCAGTGTCCCCAGTGTCCCCAGTGTCCCCCGTTGTCCCCAGTGTCCCCAGTGTGTCCCCGTTGTCCCCAGTGTCCCCAGTGTGTCCCCATTGTCCCCAGTGTGTCCCCATTGTCCCCAGTGTCCCCAGTGTCCCCAGTGTCCCCAGTGTGTCCCCGTTGTCCCCAGTGTCCCCTGTGTCCCCAGTGTCCCCAGTGTCCCCAATGTCCCCCGTATCCCCAGTGTCCCCAGTGTGTCCCCGTTGTCCCCAGTGTCCCCCGTGTCCCCAGTGTCCTGTCACCTGCCATGACGCCCCGCTGGGGCGCGTCCATCACCACCAGCTTCTCCACCAGCTGGGGGTGGCTCGAGGCCACCTCCCAGGCCAGGACGCCGCCCCAGTCGTGTCCCACCAGGACGCAGCGCGGCGTCCCCGCCGGCGTCCCCAGGGCCTCGATGACGTCGCGGATGTCCCCGCGCAGCAGCTCCAGCCGGTAGCTGTCCCTCCCCGGTGGCTTCTCCGAGTCCCCGTAGCCGCGGAGGTCCAGGGCCACCACCCGGAAGCGGGCGCTGAACTCCTGCAGCAGGTGACGCCAGCAGAACCTGGGGACAGCGGGGACAGCGGTGGCACCGCGGGGACAGACCGACGGCCAGGAGCAGGGGGGACACGGGGACAGCTGGGGGACAGCTGGGGGACACCTGGGGGACATGAGGACAGGTGCAGGGGGGACATGGGGACCCTTGGGGACACCTGGGGACCCTTGGGGACACCTGGGGACACCTGGGGGATACCTTGGGGACACTTGGGGACACCTGGGGGACACCTGGGGACACTTGGGGACACCATGGGAGACCTGAGGACACCTGGGGACATTGGGGGGACCCTTGGGGACACCTGGGGACACTTGGGGGACATGGGGACAGGAGCAGGGGGGACATGGGGACACTTGGGAACACCTGGGGACCCTTGGGAACACCTGGGGGACACTTGAGGACACTTAGGGGACACCTGGGGGACACCATGGGAGACCTGAGGACACCTGGGGACATTGGGGGGACCCTTGGGGACACCTGGGGACACCTGGGGGACATGGGGACAGGAGCAGGGGGGACATGGGGACCCTTGGGGACACCTGGGGACCCTTGGGGACACCTGGGGACACTTGGGGACACCTGGGGACACCTGGGGGACACTTGAGGACACTTAGGGGACACCTGGGGGACACCATGGGAGACCTGAGGACACCTGGGGACATTGGGGGGACCCTTGGGGACACCTGGGGACACACTTGGGGACACGCACCAGTTCTGGGGGAAGCCGTGGAGCAGCAGCATCAGGGGGGCACCGGGGGGACCCCGAGTGACGTAGTGGAGACGCAGCCCCGAGCCCTGGGGACACCGGGGGTGACAAAGGGGACACGGGGACACCTGGGGACACCTGGGGACACCTTGGGGACACCTTGGGGACACCCCAAAATCAGCCCCCCCCCCCCCCCCCCGCAGGGAACCCGGATCTGTCACAGGAGGAGCCACCGCTGTTGTCACCGCTGGGGATGTCCCCAGAGCCACCCCAAAATCCCCCCAGGACTCCCCAAATCCCCCCAAAACCTCCCCAAAACCCCCCAGATACTCCTAGGACCCCCCAAAACCTCCCCAAAATCCCCCAAATTCCCCCAGGACCCCCCAAAACCTCCCCAAAATCCCCCAAATCCCCCCAGGATCCCCAAAAACCTTCCCAAAACCCCCAGGACCCCCAAATCCTCCCAAATCCCCCAAAATCCCCCCAGGACCCCCCAAAACCTCCCCCAAATCCCCCCAAATCCGCCCATGACCCTCCAAAACCTCCCCGAAACCCCCCCAAAATCCCCCCAGCATCCCCCAAAACTCCCAGGACCCCCCAAAATCGTCCCAAAATCCCCCCAGGACCCCCCCAAATCCCCTCAGGATCCTCCAAAACCTCCCCAAAATCTCCCCCAGGACCCCCTAAATTCCCCCAGGACCACCAAAACCTCCCCCAAATCCCCCCAGGACCCCCCAAATCCCCCCCAGGACCCCCCAAAACCTCCCCAAATCCCCCCAAATCCCCCTAGGACCCCCCCCCAAACCTCCCCAAAACGCCCCAAATCCCCCCAGGACCCCCCCAAAACCTCCCCCAAATCCCCCCACGACCCCCCAAATCCCCCCCAGGACCCCCCAAAACCTCCCCAACCCCCCCCCCAGGACCCCCCAAATCCCCCCAGGACCCCCAAAACCCACCAGGACCCCCCAAAATCCCCCCAGG
This sequence comes from Vidua macroura, assembly GCF_024509145.1. Taxonomy (NCBI): domain Eukaryota; kingdom Metazoa; phylum Chordata; class Aves; order Passeriformes; family Viduidae; genus Vidua; species Vidua macroura. The sequence continues at coordinate 266,385 of NC_071609.1, forward strand.
ACCCCCCAAAACCCCTCCAGACCCCCCCCAAATCCCCCCCGAACCCCCCGGGACCCCCGAACCTGCAGCCGCAGGTGCCGGTGCTCCCCGAAGGTGCCATCGGCCAGCCCGGCCGGGGCCGTGTCCCTGCGCTGTCCCCGCAGCGTCGCGCGGGGCCCGCGGCGCAGCAGCAGCGCCACCCCCCAGAGGCCAAAGGCCACCCCCGAGGCCACCGCGGCCACCGCCAGCCCCCCCCGGGCCAGCAGCCCCCGCAGGGCCAGCAGGAGCCGCGTGGGGGCCAGCAGGAGGGACAGGAGGCGCCGCGGCATGGGGACACCTGGGGACACCTGGGGGGACAGAGGGACAGGGAGGTGGGGACATCTGGGGACACCTGGGGACAGCTGGGGACACCTGGGGGGACAGAGGGACAGGGACGTGGGGACACCTGGGGACACCTGGGGACACAGGGACAGGGACATGGGGACATCTGGGGACAGCTGGGGACAGCTGGGGACACCTGGGGGGACAGAGGGACAGGGACGTGGGGACATCTGGGGACACCTGGGGACACAGGGACAGGGACATGGGGACACCTGGGGACACCTGGGGACACCTGGGGACACAGGGACAGGGATGTGGGGACACCTGGGAACACCTGGGGACACCTGGGCATAGAGGGACAGGGAGGTGGGGACACCTGGGGACACCTGGGGATAATGGGGGGACACCTGGGGACACCTGGGGACACAGGGACAGGGACATGGGGACACCTGGGGACACCTGGGGAGACACAGGGACAGGGATGTGGGGACATCTGGGGACACCTGGGCACACCTGGGGACAATGTGGGGACACAGGGACAGGGATGTGGGGACACCTGGGGACAATGGGGGGACACCTGGGATAGAGGGACAGGGACGTGTGGACACCTGGGGACAATGTGGGGACACAGGGACAGGGATGTGGGGACAGCTGGGGAAAGCTGGGGACACCTGGGATAGAGGGACAGGGACATGGGGACACCTGGGGACACCTGGGGGGACACAGGGACAGGGACATGGGGACACCTGGGATAGAGGGACAGGGACGTGGGGACAGCTGGGGACAATGTGGGGACATGGGGACACCTGGGGGGACACTGCGGGGACACCTGGGTGTCCCATCCCCAAGGTGTCCCCTGTCACAGAGTGGCCTTGTCACCGATGTCCCCTGTCCCCAGGGTGTCCCAACCCCATGGTGGCCCTGTCCCCAGGGTGTCCCCATTGCCTCCAGGGTGTCCCCACAGCCCCTGCAGTGTCCCCATTGTCCCCAGAGTGTCCCCAGAATGTCCCCGTTGTGTCCACGGTCACCACAGTGTCCCCGTTGTCCCCAAAGCCCCCAGAGTGTCCCCACCTTGTCCCCATTGTCCCCAAAGCCCCCTCAGTGTCCCCACCTTGTCCCCATTGTCCCCAAAGCCCCCTCAGTGTCCCCACTGTCCCCCACTGTCCCCACCTTGTCCCCACGGCCTCCGCGGTGCTGTTCCCGGGATGTCACCACCTGTCCCAATTCCCGGGTGGCACCGCCCGGGTGGCACCGTCAGGGGTGTCACCACCCCCAGGGTGGCACCTTCAGGAGTGTCACCACTGTCGGGGTGTCACAAGTGTCCGGGTGTCACCACCCCCAGGGTGGCACAATTGTCTGGGTGTCCCCATTCCTTGGATGCCACCACCCCCTGGATGTCACCATTGTCCGCGTGTCACCACCCCTGGGTGGCACCGTCAGGAGTGTCACCACCCCCAGAATGTCCCCATTCCTTGGGTGTCACCACCTCCAGGGTGGCACCTTCAGGACTGTCACCACCCCCTGGGTGTCCCCATCCTCTGGGTGTCACCATTGTCACCACCCCTGGGTGGCACCTTCAGGACTGTCCCCACCCGCTGGATGTCACCACCCCCTGGGTGTCACAAATGTCCGGGTGCCACCACCCCACCCCCAGGGTGTCACCACCCCCTGAGTGTCACCATCGTCTGGGTGGCACTGTCTGGGGTGTCACCACCCCCAGGGTGTCACAAATGCCCGGGTGTCACCACCCCTGGGTGGCACCTTTAGGAGTGTCCCCATCCCCTGGATGTCACCACCCCTGGGTGTCACAAATGTCCGCGTGTCACCACCCCCGGGTGGCACTGTCAGGAGTGTCACCACGCCCAGAATGTCCCCATTCCTTGGGTGTCCCCATCCCCTGGGTGTCACAAATGTCCGGGTGTCACCACCCCTGGGTGTCACCATCCTCTGGGTGTCACCATTGTCACCACCCCTGGGTGGCACCTTCAGGACTGTCCCCACCCCCTGGATGTCCCCACCCCCTGGGTGTCCCCATTCCTTGGGTGTCCCCACCCCCAGGGTGGCACCGCCACCGCCCCTGAGGTGCCACAGCAGGGGGTGACCCTCGGGGGTGTCCCTGTCACCGCGGGCGTGTCACGACATTGGGGTGTCCCTGTCCCCAAGGGTGTCCCTGTCACCATGAAGTGTCACGACATTGGGGTGTCCCTGTCCCCAAGGGTGTCCCTGTCACCATGAAGTGTCACGACATTGGGGTGTCCCTGTCCCCAAGGGTGTCCCTGTCACCATGAAGTGTCACGACATTGGGGTGTCCCTGTCCCCAAGGGTGTCCCTGTCATGGTGTCCTTGTCACACTGTGTCACGACATTGGGGTGTCCCTCTCATGGTGTCCCTGTCACCCCGGGCGTGTCACGACATTGGGATGTCGCTGTCACCGTGTCCCTGTCCCTCTCATGGTGTCCTTGTCACACTGTGTCACGACATTGGGGTGGCCCTGTCCCCAAGGGTGTCCCTGTCACACTGTGTCACGACATTGGGGTGGCCCTGTCACCGTGTCCCCGTCACTGGGGTGTCACTGTCCCCGGGGTGTGTCACGACATTGGGGTGTCCCCGTCTCTGTCCCCGTCCCCGCTGGGACTCCCCCGCCCGGCGCTGTCGCGACATTGGGCTGTCCTTGTCCGCCGCGCGGGGCTGTCCCAATCCCGCCTCTGTCGCGACTCCCCGGCCGTGTCCCACCCCCGGCGTGTCCCCGCCAGCCCCGCCTCTATCGCGACACTGCGCTGTCCCCGCCGCGCCCGGGGCTGTCCCCCGCCGCTCTGTCGCGACAGCGCGGGGCTCCCGCCGCCATCACCGACCTGTCGCGACCGGGGGGGCTGCGCTGGCCCCGGGGGGGGGGGTTTCTGTCGCCTCTGTCGCGATCGCGGCGCTGTCGCCGCCCCCTCCCCCCCCTTTCCGCCTCCAACCGCGCCGGCCCCGCCCCCGAGCGCTGATTGGACAACGAGGGAAAGAGGTGGAGCATTCAGGAACCAACCAATGAAAGCGCGAGGGGCGTGGCCTGGGACAGCAAAGGGGGCGGAGCCTTTGCGGCGGATTTGGGGCTTTTTTTGTTGTTTTTAAATTTTTTTTCTCCTTTTTTTCAGCTTTTTGTGGCGTTTTTGGCTTTTCCCCCGATTGCTCCTTTTTAGTTTTCACCTTTTTTGTCGCTTTCGCGTCTTTTGGGCGCCTTTTATCCCCAAAGTTTTCCTTTTTTTTACACTTTTGACCTTTTTTTCCTATTTTTTTAACCCTTTTTCCCCCTTTTCATTAAATTTTCCCATCCTTTTCCTTATTTTTATATTTTTGGCCATTTTTAACGCTTTTTTTTTTTTTTTTTTTGCCTTTTCTGACTTATTTTTCTATTTCCCCCACAATTTTCCTCTTTTTTTTTTCCCCCTTTCCTTTCCCCCTTTCTAGAAATCTAAACCTTGAAAATTTAAAAATCCAACTGAAATTTAAATGGAAATCTCAAATTTTACCCATTTTGGTTTTTAATTCCAATGTTTAAAATGGAACAAAAAAAAAAAAAAATTCAATTTCAATCGGAATCTCAATTTCTGTCACTTTTAGACTTTTAAAATTTCAATTTTTTTTGTCCATTTCAGGTGGAATTTTGGCTTTTTGAAAAATCGTCACCAAAAAATTCCGCCGACATTTCAACCTTTAAGTCTCAAATTTTTGTCGATTTCCACTTAAATCTGCTTCAAAATTTGACTTTTAAAACTCCAATTTCTGCCAATCTCCACTCAAACCTTCGAAGATTGAATTAAAAAAAAAAAAAAATCCCAATTTCCACTCAAACCTTTGAAAATTGAATTTAAAAAAAAAATCCCAATTTCCACTCAAACCTTCGAAAATTGAATTTAAAAAAAAAATCCCAATTTCCACTCAAACCTTCGAAAATTGAATTTAAAAAAAAAAAATCCCAATTTCCACTCAAACCTTCGAAAATTGAATTTAAAAAAAAAATCCCAATTTCCACTCAAACCTTCGAAAATTGAATTTAAAAAAAAAAAATCCCAATTTCCACTCAAACCTTCAAAGTTGGATTTTTAAATCGATTTCTGATTAAAATTCCCATTTCGGGGAATTTCAATTCCCTTTAAATTCCCGTTTTAATGGAAAATATTTTCAATTTTAATTCAGATTTTTTTTCCTTTCCTCCCCCTTTTTTTTTTTTTTTTTCCCCTTCCCCCTCCCCTTAAATTTTTGGGGATTTTTGGGATAAAAACGGGGCGGAAAAACCCAAAAATTCCGTTGTGGTTTTTTTTTTTTTTTTTGGTGTTTTTTTTTTTTTTTTTGGTGTTTTTTTATACAAAACCAAACTCGCAGCGTTTTTTATTCCACGATCGGCGAAACCCCGGCGCGGGAATTCCGGGGGAAAAAAAAAAAAAAAAACCTCGGGATTGGCACCGACGGGGACCCCAACCCAAATAAAATTAATTAATTATTAATAATTAATAAAAACCCCGGGGGGGGGGGAGGGGGAAACGGGGAGAATTCCCGGGATTTTGGGCAAAAAGGGATCGAGAGAAAATAAAAAAATGTGAATTAAAAATAGGGAAAAAAAAAGGGAATTATTAAAAAAAATAAATTCCGGGCGCGGCGGCGATTTTGGGGGGAAAAGGGGGAGGGGAGGGAGGGGAAAGGGGAAAAATAAAAAAAAAAAAAAAATCAGGAATTTATAAAAAATGGGGGAAAAATGGGGGGGAAAAGGGAATTTTGAAGGAAGAAATTGAAATTTCAAAAGGGAAAAGAGAGAGAATTAAAAAGGAATTGAAAGGGAAAATAAAAATTAAATTAAAGGGAAAAAAAAGATTTTAAAAGGGAAAAAAAAGTGGGGGAAGATGAAAAAAGGGAAGGGGATGGAAGGAGGGAAAAATAAAAAAAAGGGAAAAATTGGGGGGGAAATGGGAAAAAATGGGGGAAAAAGGAAAAAAAAGGAAAACTAGAAATAAAAAGGGGAAAATAAAGGAAAAAAAGAAGAATAAACAAGGAAAAAACCACAAAAAATCAGGGAAAAGTGGAAAAAAATTGAGGGAAAAAAGTGAAAAACATTGAGGAAAAAAATAGGAAAAATGGAGGAAAAGATGGAAAAAATCAGGAAAAAAAAGAAAACTTGAGGAAAAACTTGAAGAAAAAATTGAGGGGGAAAAAAGAAAAGAATTGAGGAAAGAATTGAGGGAAAAATGAAAAAAATCAGGAAAAAATGGAAAAAAAATCAGGAAAAATGGAAAAAAAAATCAAGAAAAAGCGGGAAAAAATTGAGGGAAAATAGAAAGACGTCAGGAAAAAATGGAAAAATTTGAGGAAAATTTTGAAAGAAAAAGCTGGAAAAAAATCAGGAATAAAGTGAAAAAAAAATCAGGGAAAATGGGAAAAAAAATCAGAAAAAAAATTGAAAAAAATCAGGAAAAATCAGGAAAAAAACTGAAAAAAAATCAGGGAAAAATGGGAAAAAATTTGAAAAAAATCAGGGAAAAATGGGAAAAAAAATGGAAAAAAATCAGGGAAAAATGGGAAAAAAATGGAAAAAAATCAGGGAAAAATGGGAAAAAAAATTGAAAAAAATCAGGGAAAAATGGGAAAAAAAATGGAAAAAAATCAGGGAAAAATGGGAAAAAAATGGAAAAAAATCAGGGAAAAATGGGAAAAAAATGGAAAAAAATCAGGGAAAAATGGGAAAAAAATTGAAAAAAATCAGGGAAAAATGGGAAAAAAATGGAAAAAAATCAGGGAAAAATGGGAAAAAAATGGAAAAAAAATCAGGGAAAAATGGGAAAAAAATTGAAAAAAGCAGAGGGAAAAAAAGGGAAATTTTTGGAAAGGCAGAAAATGAAAAAAGGAGGTGGGAAAAGAGGGAAAATTCCAGGGAAAATGGGGAAAAGCGAAGGGGGGGGAAGTCCCTGAGGCCGCGGGTGGGGGAGGGGGCCGCGCCCCTCCCCCCATCACCCCTCCCCCCCCGAATCCCTCCCCCCAAAAAATCCCCAAATCCGCCCCGATCCAGCCCAAAAAATCGGGAATTTTCTCCCAATTTTTTTTTTTTTTCGCCGCCGCCCGAAAAAAAAACCAAAACTGAAAAAAAAAAAAAAAAAACCCCAAAAAATTCCAAAATCCGTGAAAAACAAAACAAAACAAAACAAAAAATTCCAAATTCCAATGAAAATCCCGGGAATTCCCAGGAATTCTGGATTTTTTTTCTTATTTTTGTTTTTTTTTGGTGTGAAAAAAAGGGAAAAATGGGGAAAAAAAAGTGGAATTCCGGGGTAAGGCAGCCCCGCCCCCGCTCCCATTCCCAAATTTTTTCCAATATTTAACGGAGAGTCCGAACTTTGTATTTTTTTTCTTTTTTTTTGTTTTTTTTTGGTGGGATTTTTGGCCAGGAAAAAAAGGGGAGGGGAAAAAAGAGCGAAAAAGAAAAAAAAAAAAAAAAAAAAAAAAGAGTTTTTTTTCTTTTTTTTTGTTGGTTTTTTTTTTTTTTTGATATTTTTCCACTTTTTTTTTTTTTTTCTCCAGGTTTTTTTTTTTTTTTTTTCTTTTGTTTGTTTTTTTTTTTGTTTTTTTTGGGAAAGAGTCAAATTCCCGGCCGGAATCGCCTCTCCTAGAAAAGATTCTCCTCGAAAATGGCCAAGAGGTCGCTCTGGAAATTCATGTCGATCGTCGCCGCCATCTGCAAAAAAAAAAACCAAAAATTGGGAAAAAATTCCAGGAAAATTTTCCCTCAATTTTTTTGGTCATTTTGGTTTTTTTTTTTGGGGTCATTTCTGGTTTTTTTGTGTCATTTCTGGCTTTTTTTTGGCATTTCTTTTTGTAATTTTTTGGTTTTTTTTGGTTTTTTTTTTTGGGAGAAAATTCCCACAATTCCCATTTTAAGGAATTCTGGAATTCCTGGGATTTTTTTTTTTTTTTTCAGCATTCCCAGGAATTTTTTGGGGACCCTTTTCCAGGAATATTCCCACGATTTCCCCACATTTTTGGGATTTTTTAGGGGAACACCCCGATGATTTTAACCCATTTTTTGGGAATATCCCAACGATTTCCCCCCATTTTTGGGGACCCCATTTTTGGGATTTTTTTACAAACATCCCTCTGATTTTAACCCATTTTTGGGGACCCATTTTAGGATTTTTTTGGGAACACCCCAATGATTTTAACCCATTTTTGGGGACCCATTTTAGGATTTTTTTGGGGACACCCCGATAATTTTAACCCATTTTTGGGGGCCCATTTTTGGGAACACCCCAATAATTTTAACCCATTTTTTGGGAATATCCCAACGATTTCCCCACATTTTTGGTGACCCCTTTTGGGGATTTTTTGGGGACACCCCTCTGACTTTAACCCATTTTTGGGAACTCATTTTTGGGATTTTTTGGGAACACCCCTCTGATTTTCCCTCATTTCTGGGGACCCCTTTTGGGGATTTTTTGGGAACACCCCGATGACTTTAACCCATATTTGGGATTTTTTGGGGACACCCCTCTGACTTTAACCCTTTTTTGGGATTTTTTTTGGGAACACCCCTCTGACTTTAACCCTTTTTTGGGATTTTTTGGGGACACCCCTCTGACTTTAACCCTTTTTTGGGATTTTTTTTGGGAACACCCCTCTGACTTTAACCCTTTTTTGGGATTTTTTGGGGACACCCCTCTGACTTTAACCCTTTTTTGGGATTTTTTTTGGGAACACCCCTCTGACTTTAACCCTTTTTTGGGATTTTTTTTGGGAACACCCCTCTGACTTTAACCCATTTTGGGGATTTTTTTTGGGAACACCCCTCTGACTTTAACCCTTTTTTGGGATTTTTTGGGGACACCCCTCTGACTTTAACCCGTTTTGGGATTTTTTGGGGACACCCCTCTGATTTTAACCCATTTTTGGGATTTTTTTTGGGAACACCCCGATGACTTTAACCCATTTTCTGGGGACCCTTTTGGGGTTATTTTGGGGATGCCCCGATGATTTTAACCCTTTTTTGGGATTTTTTTGGGAACACCCCTCTGACTTTAACCCATTTTTTGGGGCCACCCCCGCTGATCTCCCCCCATTTTTGGGGACCCCTTTTGGGGTTATTTTGGGGACGCCCCCCCCCATCCCCCATGCCTTTAACCCTTTCCTCACCGCTTCCCGGCGCCTCCTCTCCTGCTCCCTCTTCCGGGCCATCTCCCGCTGCTGGTCCAGCATGGCCTGAGAGCCGGGCGGGGCCGGCGGCTGCGGCGCCGCCGACGCCGCCGAAACCGGCACCGGCACCGGCACCGCGCCCGCGCCCGGCCCCGGCGGCTGCTGCTGCTCCTGGCGCCGCCGGACCTCCTCGTGCACCCGCCGCGCCTGCTCCAGGGCGTCCTCGTCCTCCCGGCTCCTGCAGTGACCAGAGTGACCATGAGTGACCATTGAGTGACCAGTGAGTGACCACAGTGACCAGTGAGTGACCAGGAACCCTGCACTGCTCTAGAACCTCCTCGTGCACCCGCCGCGCCTGCTCCAGGGCGTCCTCGTCCTCCCGGCTCCTGCAGTGACCAGAGTGACCACTGAGTGACCACTGAGTGACCAGTGAGTGACCACAGTGACCACTGAGTGACCAGGAACCCTGCACTGCTCTAGAACCTCCTCGTGCACCCGCCGCGCCTGCTCCAGGGCGTCCTCGTCCTCCCGGCTCCTGCACAGTGACCACAGTGACCACTGAGTGACCACTGAGTGACCAAAGTGACCATGAGTGACCACAGTGACCATTGAGTGACCCTTGAGTGACCAGGAACCCTGCACTGCTCTAGAACCTCCTCGTGCACCCGCCGCGCCTGCTCCAGGGCGTCCTCGTCCTCCCGGCTCCTGCACAGTGACCACAGTGACCATGAGTGACCATGAGTGACCACTGAGTGACCACAGTGACCACTGAGTGACCACAGTGACCATGAGTGACCATTGAGTGACCAGGAACCCTGCACTGCTCTAGAACCTCCTCGTGCACCCGCCGCGCCTGCTCCAGGGCGTCCTCGTCCTCCCGGCTCCTGCACAGTGACCAGAGTGACCATGAGTGACCACTGAGTGACCACAGTGACCACTGAGTGACCACAGTGACCACTGAGTGACCAGGAACCCTGCACTGCTCTAGAACCTCCTCGTGCACCCGCCGCGCCTGCTCCAGGGCGTCCTCGTCCTCCCGGCTCCTGCACAGTGACCAGAGTGACCATGAGTGACCACTGAGTGACCAAAGTGACCATTGAGTGACCATTGAGTGACCAGGAACCCTGCACTGCTCTAGAACCTCCTCGTGCACCCGCCGCGCCTGCTCCAGGGCGTCCTCGTCCTCCCGGCTCCTGCAGTGACCAGAGTGACCACTGAGTGACCACAGTGACCACTGAGTGACCACAGTGACCAGTGAGTGACCAGGAACCCTGCACTGCTCTAGAACCTCCTCGTGCACCCGCCGCGCCTGCTCCAGGGCGTCCTCGTCCTCCCGGCTCCTGCACAGTGACCAGTGAGTGACCAGTGAGTGACCACTGAGTGACCAGTGAGTGACCACAGTGACCACTGAGTGACCAGGAACCCTGCACTGCTCTAGAACCTCCTCGTGCACCCGCCGCGCCTGCTCCAGGGCGTCCTCGTCCTCCCGGCTCCTGCACAGTGACCAGTGAGTGACCACTGAGTGACCACTGAGTGACCAGTGAGTGACCACAGTGACCACTGAGTGACCAGGAACCCTGCACTGCTCTAGAACCTCCTCGTGCACCCGCCGCGCCTGCTCCAGGGCGTCCTCGTCCTCCCGGCTCCTGCAGTGACCAGAGTGACCACTGAGTGACCATTGAGTGACCACTGAGTGACCACAGTGACCACTGAGTGACCAGGAACCCTGCACTGCTCTAGAACCTCCTCGTGCACCCGCCGCGCCTGCTCCAGGGCGTCCTCGTCCTCCCGGCTCCTGCACAGTGACCAGAGTGACCACTGAGTGACCACTGAGTGACCACAGTGACCAGTGAGTGACCATTGAGTGACCAGGAACCCTGCACTGCTCTAGAACCTCCTCGTGCACCCGCCGCGCCTGCTCCAGGGCATCCTCGTCCTCCCGGCTCCTGCAGTGACCAGAGTGACCAGTGAGTGACCACTGAGTGACCACTGAGTGACCACAGTGACCAGTGAGTGACCACAGTGACCAGTGAGTGACCACAGTGACCATTGAGTGACCAGGAACCCTGCACTGCTCTAGAACCTCCTCGTGCACCCGCCGCGCCTGCTCCAGGGCGTCCTCGTCCTCCCGGCTCCTGCAGTGACCAGAGTGACCACTGAGTGACCATGAGTGACCACTGAGTGACCACAGTGACCATTGAGTGACCACAGTGACCACTGAGTGACCATGAGTGACCACTGAGTGACCACAGTGACCATGAGCCGGACACAAGTGAGGAAACGTGGCAATGGGGTCAGGGCATAGCAGGAGTGCCCAGCAGTGTCTGTGGAGCTCCTGGTGATGGTTCTGGTGGCTCTGGTGATGGTTCTGATGTTCCTGGTGGTGTTTGTGGTGTCTGTGGTGGTGTCTGTGGTGTTCCTGGTGGTGTTTGTGGTGTTCCTGGTGGTGTTGGAGGTATTCCTGGTGGTGTCTGTGGTGTTCCTGGTGGTGTTTGTGGTGTTCCTGGTGGTGTTGGTGGTGTCTCTGGTGGTGTTGGAGGTATTCCTGGTGGTGCTTCTGATGTTCCTGGTGGTGTTTCTGTTGTCTCTGGTGGTGTTTGTGGTGTTCCCGGTGATGGTTATGATGGATCTGACGATGGTTCTGGTGTTCCTGGTGGTGCTTGTGGTGTCACAGGTGGTGTCTGTGCAGTTCCTGGTGATGGTTCTGGTGGATCTGGTGATGGTTCTGATGTTCCTGGTGGTGTTCATGGTGTCTCTGGTGGTGTTTCTGGTGTTCCTGGTAGTGTTTGTGGTGTCTGTGGTGGTGTTTGTGGTGTTCCTGGTGATGGTTATGGTGGATCTGATGATGGTTTTGATGTTCCTGGTGGTGTTCATGGTGTTCCTGGTGGTGTTTGTGGTGTTGCTGATGGTGTCTGTGCAGTTCCTGGTGATGGTTCTGGTGGATGTGATGATGGTTGTGATGTTCCTGGTGGTGGCTCTAGTGTTTCTGGTGGTGTTTATGGTGTCTCTGGTGGTGTCTGTGGTGTTCCTGATGTTCCTGGTGGCACTTCCGGTGTTCCTGGTGGTGTTTGTGGTGTTCCTGATGTTCCTGGTGGTGTTTGTGGTGTCTCTGGTGGTGCTTCTGGTGTTGCTGGTGGTGTTTGTGGTGTCTGTGGTGGTGTTTGTGCTCTATCTGGTGGTGTCTGTGGTGTCTCTGGTGGTGTTTGTGGTGTTCCTGGTGGTGTTTGCGATGCCTCTGCTGGTGCTCCTGCTCTTCCTGGTGTCTCTGGTGGTGTTTGTGGTGTCTCTGGTGGTGTGCCTGCTGTTCCTGGTGCTGTCTCTGGTGGTGTTCCTGGTGTCTCTGGTGGTGTTTGTGATGTTCCTGCTGTTCCTGGTGGTGTCTGTGATGTCTCTGGTGGTGTCTGTGGTGTCTCTGGTGGTGTCTGTGATGTCTCTGGTGGTGTTTGTGATGTCTCTGGTGGTGTCTGTGGTGTCTCTGGTGGTGTCTGTGATGTTCCTGCTGTTCCTGGTGGTGTCTGTGATGTCTCTGGTGGTGTTCCTGGTGTCTCCGGTGGTGTTTGTTGTGTCTCTGGTAGTGTCTCTGGTGTGTCTGGTGGTGTTTGTGGTGTCTCTGCTGGTGTTTGTGGGTTCTCTGGTGCTGTCTCTGGTGGTGTTTGTGATGTTCCTGCTGTTCCTGGTGGTGTCTGTGATGTCTCTGGTGGTGTCTGTGATGTCTCTGGTGGTGTCTGTGGTGTCTCTGGTGGTGTCTGTGATGTCTCTGGTGGTGTCTGTGGTGTCTCTGGTGGTGTCTGTGGTGTCTCTGGTGGTGTTTGTGATGTCTCTGGTGGTGTCTCTGGTGTCTCTGGTGTGTCTGGTGGTGTCTGTGATGTCTCTGGTGGTGTCTGTGGTGTCTCTGGTGGTGTCTGTGGTGTCTCTGGTGGTGTTTGTGATGTCTCTGGTGGTGTCTCTGGTGTCTCTGGTGTGTCTGGTGGTGTCTCTGGTGTCTCTGGTGGTGTCTGTGCTGTCTCTGCTGATGTTTGTGGTGTCTCTGGTGGTGTTGGTGGTGTTACTGGTGGTGTTTGTGATGTTCCTGGTGGTCTCTCTGCTGGTGTTGGTGGTGTCTGTGACGTCTCTGGTGCTGTCTCTGGTGTCTCTGGTGTCTCTGCTGATGTTCCTGCAGCCGCCCGTGCCGGTGGCCGCGGTGGCCGGGGCCGTGTCCTCACCTCATCCTCTCCTGCTCCCTCCTGAGCCGCTCCTTCTCGCGCTCCACCTGCTCGGCCTGGGCCTTGAGGGCCTTCTCGCGCTCCTCCTTCTCGCGCGCCGCGCGCTTGAACTGCTCGAAGGAGTCGCTCGACGACTTGGCCGCCGCCGCCGGCGCCGCCGGGTGCTTCTGCACCAGCGACGCCCACGAGCCCATGTTCTTGATCTTCAGGTCCTGCCGGAGAGACACGGGGTCACCGTGGGGTCACCACGGGGTCACCGCGGGGTCTGGGATCCACCAGGATCCACCAGAGCCGTGGTGGCCTCCATGGGATCCTCCAATGGCTTCGTCCTGAGGAACTGGAGCCAGTCCTGGAGATCGCTCAGGCTGGTGGGATCTCAGGAGGTTCTCCCAGACCCATCCCTGGAGTTCCTCAGCCTGGTGGGATCTCAGGAGGTTCTCCCAGACCCATCCCTGGAGTTCCTCAGCCTGGTGGGATCTCAGGAGGCTGAGATCCAAACCTGGAGTTCCTCAGGTCCCTCAGCCTGGTGGGATCTCAGGAGGTTCTCTGAGATCCAAACCTGGAGCTCTCCAGGTCCCTCAGCCTGGTGGGATCTCAGGAGGTTCTCTGAAATCCAAACCTGGAGTTCCTCAGGTCCCTCAGCCTGGTGGGATCTCAGGAGGCTCTCTGAGATCCAAACCTGGAGCTCTCCAGGTCCCTCAGCCTGGTGGGATCTCAGGGGGTTCTCTGAGACCCAAACCTGGAGTTCCTCAGGTCCCTCAGCCTGGTGGGATCTCAGGAGGTTCTCTGAAATCCAAACCTGGAGTTCCTCAGGTCCCTCAGCCTGGTGGGATCTCAGGGGGTTCTCTGAGACCCAATCCTGGAGCTCTCCAGGTCCCACTGGATCCCACCCCTCCCTGAACCTGGTGGGACCTCACGGAAGAACCTCTGGAAGCTCCCAGATCCAGTTCTGGAGCTCCTCCAGGTTCCTTGGGACCTCCAAACCCTCCCTGAACGTGGTGGCACCTCAGGAGCTCCTCCAAAACCCAACCCTGGAGCTCCTCCAGCCCTTCTGGAGATCCCAAACCCCATTTTTGGGGCAGGAGCGCCCAAAATCCCAACCCCCCCCAATCCCAGGTGTCCAAGGTGACCCTTCTGGGAGGTCCCTCGGGAATTTTGGGCTTTTTTGCCTTTTTTGGGCTTTTTTACCTTTTTTGGGCTTTTTTACCTTTTTTGGTCTTCTTACCTTTTTTGTGTCTTTTTACCTTTTTTGGGGTTTTTTACCTTTTTTGGGTATTTTTACCATTTTTGGGCATTTTTACCTTTTTTGGGGCCACGGGCGTTTTGGGCTCCGCCTTCTGCCGCTCCTTGTCCGGGGGGGGCGGGGCTTGCTCCGGGGGGCGGATCACGGGCCGGGGTCCCGCCCCCTCCAGGGGCTTCAGCTCCGGCCCTGCAAGCCCAAAATCCGGGATCAGGGGGGTCCCATCCCAAAAAATCGGGAATTCTGAACCCAAAATTGGGAATTCTGAACCCAAAAATTGGGAATTCTGGGGGTTTATAGCCCCAAAATTGGGTTGGGGTCCCGCCCCCTCCAGGGGCTTCAGCTCCGGCCCTGCAAGCCCAAAATCCGGGATCAGGGGGGTCCCATCCCAAAAATCGGGAATTCTGAACCTAAAATTGGGAATTCTGAACCCAAAACTGGGAATTCTGACCCCAAAAATTGGGAATTCTGGGGGTTTATGGCCCCAAAATTGGGAATTCTGAACCCAAAATTGGGAATTCTGACCCCAAAAATTGGGAATTCTGACCCCAAAAATGGGGAATTCTGGGGGTTTATGGCCCCAAAACTGGGAATTCTGAACCCAAAATTGGGAATTCTGACCCCAAAACTGGGAATTCTGACCCCAAAAATGGGGAATTCTGGGGGTTTATGGCCCCAAAATTGGGAATTCTGAACCCAAAATTGGGAATTCTGAACCCAAAACTGGGAATTCTGACCCCAAAAATGGGGAATTCTGGGGGTTTATGGCCCCAAAATTGGGAATTCTGAACCCAAAACTGGGAATTCTGACCCCAAAAATGGGGAATTCTGGGGGTTTATGGCCCCAAAATTGGGAATTCTGAACCCAAAATTGGGAATTCTGAACCCAAAACTGGGAATTCTGACCCCAAAAATGGGGAATTCTGGGGGTTTATGGCCCCAAAATTGGGAATTCTGAACCCAAAATTGGGAATTCTGACCCCAAAAATGGGGAATTCTGGGGGTTTATGGCCCCAAAATTGGGAATTCTGACCCCAAAACTGGGAATTCTGACCCCAAAATCGGGAATTCTGACCCCAAAATTGGGAATTCTGAACCCAAAACTGGGAATTCTGAACCCAAAACTGGGAATTCTGACCCCAAAAATGGGGAATTCTGGGGGTTTATGGCCCCAAAATTGGGAATTCTGAACCCAAAATTGGGAATTCTGAACCCAAAACTGGGAATTCTGACCCCAAAAATGGGGAATTCTGGGGGTTTATGGCCCCAAAATTGGGAATTCTGAACCCAAAATTGGGAATTCTGACCCCAAAAATGGGGAATTCTGGGGGTTTATGGCCCCAAAATTGGGAATTCTGAACCCAAAATTGGGAATTCTGACCCCAAAACTGGGAATTCTGACCCCAAAAATGGGGAATTCTGGGGGTTTATGGCCCCCAAATTGGGAATTCTGAACCCAAAATTGGGAATTCTGACCCCAAAAATTGGGAATTCTGACCCCAAAAATGGGGAATTCTGGGGGTTTATGGCCCCAAAATTGGGAATTCTGACCCCAAAATTGGGAATTCTGGGGATTGACACCCCAAAATTGGGAATTTTGACCCAAAACTTGGGGATTCTGACCCCAAAATTGGGGTGGGTCGGGGTCCTGCCCCCTCCAGGGGCTTCAGCTCCAGCCCTGAAAGCCCAAAATTTGGGATCGGGGGGGGGGGTCTCATCCCAAAAATTGGGAATTCTGGGGATTGACACCTCAAAATCAGGAATTCCGACCCCAAGATTTGGGGGGATGTTGGGGGTCTCATTCCCACACTGGAGTTTTTTGGGGTTTTTCCCCTTCCCCATGAAATTTTATGGGATTTTTTTGGGTTTTTTTTATCCTCCCTACAAAACTTTTTGGGATTTTTTTGGGTTTTTTTTTTTTCCCTCCCTACAAAACTTTTTGGGATTTTTTTGGGTTTTTTTTCCCCTCCCTACAAAACTTTTTGGGATTTTTTTGGGGTTTTTTTCCCCTCCCTACAAAACTTTTTGGGATTTTTTTTCCCTCCCTATAAAACTTCTGGGATTTTTTTGGGTTTTTTTCCCTCCCTACAAAAGTTTATGGGATTTTTTTGGGGTTTTTTTCCCTCCCTACAAAACTTTATGGGATTCTTTTGGGTTTTTTTTTTTCCCTCCCTACAAAACCTTATGGGATTTTTTTGGGTTTTTTTCCCCTCCCTACAAAACTTTTTGGGATTTTTTTTCCCTCCCTATAAAACTTTTTGGGATTCTATTGGGGTTTTTTTTTCCCTCCCTACAAAACTTTATGGGATTTTTTTGGGTTTTTTTCCCCTCCCTACAAAACTTTATGGGATTTTTTTTCCCTCCCTATAAAACTTTTTGGGATTTTTTTTGGGGTTTTTTTCCCTCCCTATAAAACCTTATGGGATTTTTTGTTTTTTTTTTTTTTTCCCTCCCTACAAAACTTTATGGGATTCTTTTGGGTTTTTTTTCCCCTCCCTACAGAACTTTATGGGATTTTTTTGGGTTTTTTTTCCCCTCCCTACAAAACTTTTTGGGATTTTTTTTCCCTCCCTATAAAACTTTTTGGGATTTTTTTGGGTTTTTTTTCCCCTCCCTACAGAACTTCATGGGATTTTTTTGGGGTTTTTTTCCCCTCCCTACAAAACTTTTTGGGATTTTTTTTTCCCTCCCTATAAAACTTTTTGGGATTTTTTTGGGGTTTTTTTCCCCTCCCTACAGAACTTTATGGGATTTTTTTGGGGTTTTTTCCGCTCCCTACAAAACTTTTTGGGATTTTTTTTCCCTCCCTATAAAACTTCTGGGATTTTTTTGGGGTTTTTTTCCCTCCCTATAAAACCTTATGGGATTTTTTGGGGTTTTTTTTTTCCCTCCCTACAAAACTTTATGGGATTTTTTTGGGGTTTTTTTCCCCTCCCTACAAAACTTTTTGGGATTTTTTTGGGTTTTTTTCTCCCTCCCTACAAAACTTTATGGGATTTTTTTGGGTTTTTTCCCCTCCCTACAAAACTTTTTGGGATTTTTTTTCCCTCCCTATAAAACCTTATGGGATTTTTTTGGGTTTTTTTTTCCCCTCCCTATAAAACTTTTTGGGATTTTTTTTCCCTCCCTATAAAACTTTTTGGGATTTTTTGGGATTTTTTTTCCCTCCCTATAAAACTTTTTGGGATTTTTTGGGTTTTTTTCCCCTCCCTACAAAACTTCTTGGGATTTTTTTTCCCTCCCTATAAAACTTTTTGGGATTTTTTTGGGGTTTTTTTCCCTCCCTATAAAACCTTATGGGATTTTTTTGGTTTTTTTTTTTTCCCTCCCTACAGAACTTTATGGGATTTTTTTGTTTTTTTTTTTTTCCCTCCCTACAAAACTTTTTGGGATTTTTTTTCCCTCCCTATAAAACTTTATGGGATTCTTTTGGTTTTTTTTTCCCCTCCCTACAGAACTTTATGGGATTTTTTTGGGTTTTTTTTCCCCTCCCTACAAAACCTTATGGGATTCTTTACGTTTTTTTTCCCTCCCTGTGAGATTTGAAGAGATTTTCTTTGGGTTTTCCTCTCTCCCCATGACGTTTTATGGGATTTTTATGGGGTTTTTTGGGGTTTTTTTTTTGTTTTTTTGGGGTCTCCCACGGCCGGGGAGTTTCGGGGTGCCGCACTCACGCTGGGGGAGGTGCGGGGCCGCTTTGATGCCCTCGGGGTGGCCCTTGGGGGGCTCCTGGCGCAGGGGGGGGCTGAAGGTCTCGGTGCGGATCACGGGCGAGTGCAGCTTCTCCTCCTTCCCCCCCCCCAGCGGCTGCGACTGCACCACCGAGGCCGCTCGCAATTCCTGCGGAAATCTGGGATCAGGATCCATCCCAAAATCCCAACTCCAACCCCAATCCTGATAACGAGGCCGCTCGCAATTCCTGTGGAAATCTGGGATCAGGATCCATCCCAAAATCCCGACTCCAACCCCAATCCTGACCTCAGTCTTCATCCTGAGGCACTGCTCGCAATTCCTGCGGAAATCTGGGATCAGGATCCATCCCAAAATCCCAACTCCAACCCCAATCCTGATAACGAGGCTGCTTGCAATTCCTGCAGAAATCTGGGATCAGGATCCATCCCAAAATCCCAACTCCAACCCCAATCCTGATAACGAGGCTGCTCGCAACTCCTGCCATGGAAATTCGGGATCAGGATCCATCCCAAAATCCCGACTCCAACCCCAATCCTGACCTCAGTCTTCATCCTGAGGCACCGCTCGCAATTCCTGCCATGGAAATTCGGGATCAGGATCCATCCCAAAATCCCAACCCCAATCCTGATCCTGACCTCAGACTTGATCCTGAAACACCGCTCGCAATTCCTGCGGAAATCTGGGATCAGGATCCATCCCAAAATCCCAACCCCAATCCTGATAACGAGGCTGCTCACAATTCCTGTGGAAATCTGGGATCAGGATCCATCCCAAAATCCCAACCCCAATCCTGATAACGAGGCTGCTCACAATTCCTGTGGAAATCTGGGATCAGGATCCATCCCAAAATCCCAACTCCAACCCCAATCCTGATAACGAGGCTGCTCGCAACTCCTGCCATGGAAATTCGGGATCAGGATCCATCCCAAAATCCCAACCCCAACCCCAATCCTGATCCTGAGACACCGCTCGCAATTCCTGTGGAAATTAAGGATCAGGATTGATCCCAAAATCCTGACCCCAATCCTGATCCTGACCCTGATACTGCTCGCAACTCCTGTGGATCCCCAAATGCCATTTTTTCCCCTGACCCCAAATCCCAAAATCCCAAATCCCAAATCCTGTTCTTTCACCTGATCCCAAACCCCAAACCCTGTTCTTTCACCTGATCTCAAATCACAAAACCCCAAATCCCAAATCTTATTTTTTTCACCTGACCCCAAACCCCAAACCCCAAATCCCGAATCCTGCTTTTTCACCTGATCCCAAAACCCCAAACCCCAAACCCCAAATCCCATTCTTTCACCTGACCCCCAAATCCCAAATCCCAAATCCCGTTCTTTCACCTGTTTTTTTGGCTGGATGTTTTGCTGAGGGGGCGACTGAGGCACGAGGCCCTGGAAAGGCGGCATCTGTGGGGAAGGCATCATGAGAGGGGAAGGGGCTTCCCGCAGGTGACCTGCAACAGGTGGGCACCGGTCAGTCAGCGTCGTCACCGTCACCGTCACCGCGCCGCCGCCACCGCCACCGGCCCCGGCGCGTCCCCCAAAAATCCCAGGATGGCCCCAAAGAACCCTAAAGTGTCCTCGAGGAACATCAAGGTTTCCTTAAAAAACCCCAAAATGTCCTTGAGGAACATCAAGGTTTCCTCAAAGAATCCCAAAATGTTCTTGAGGAACATCAAGGTTTCCTCAAAGAATCCCAAAATGTTCTTGAGGAACATCAAGGTTTCCTCAAAGAATCCCAAAATGTTCTTGAGGAACATCAAGGTTTTCTCAAAAACCCCCAAAATGTCCCTGAACATCGGGATTTTCTTAAAGAACTCCAAAATGTTCTTAAGGAACATCATGGTTTCCTTAAAAAACCCCAAAATGTCCTTGAGGGACATCAGGGTTTCCTCAAAGAACCCTAAAATATTCTTGAGGAACATCAAGGTTTTCTCAAAAAAACCCAAAATGTACTTGAGGAACATTGGAGTTTCCTCAAAGAACCTCAAGATGTTCCTGAGGGACATCAAAAAACTGGAGATCCTTGTGATCCTCAAGAACCCCAAATGCTCAAAATCTGGAGATCCTTAAGAACCCGAGACCCTCAAAAACCGGAGATCCTCAGATCTCAATATCCTTGAAATCCTCAACAACTCAAGACCCTCAACACCTGGAGATCCCTGAGATCCTTAACAACTGGAGATCCTTGAGATCTTCAGTAACTCAAGAGCCCCAAAAACTGGAGATCCTCGAGACCTTGAGTATTTTGAGATCCTCAAAAACTGAAGATCCTGAAAAACTGGAAATTCTAGAGATTCTCAAAAACTGGACATCCTTGAGATCCGCCATTGCTCAAGAACCCCAAAACCTGGAGATCCTCCATTACTCAAGATACCCAACACCTGGAGATCCTCAACACCCTCAAACACCTACAGATCCCTGATGTGCCGAGCCCTCGCTGGGTGATTCCATTCCACCCTTCCTCATCATCCATCCATCATCTGTCTGTCCATCCATCCATCATCCATCCATCATCCATCCATCCATCATCCATCCATCATCCATCATCCATCCATCCATCCATCATCCATCCATCCATCCATCCATCCATCATCCATCATCCATCCATCATCCATCCATCCATCCATCCATCATCCATCCATCCATCATCCATCATCCATCCATCATCCATCATCCATCATCCATCCATCATCCATCATCCATCCATCATCCATCACCCATCCATCATCCATCCATCATCCATCCATCCATCATCCATCCATCCATCCCTCCACCGTCCGTGTGTCCGTCCTGGCTCCGGCAGCCGCCGCTCACCGGTGCCGTAGGGGTCCGCTTTGTGGTGCCGCGGTGACGGGTGGTGCTGGATGACCTGCTGCGGTTTTGCCGGCGCCGCCTGCGGCTGCGGCGGCGCCGGCTGCGGCTGCTGCGCCTGCTGCTGCTGCGGCGGCGCCGGCGGCTGCGCCAGGTGCGACGGGAAGGGCAGGGGCTGCAGGTGCAGCGGGCGCGGCGGCGGCGGAGGCGGCTGCAGCGGCTGCACCGCGGGATGCGCCGGCGGCGGCGGCAGCGCCGGGGGAGGCGGCGGCGGCTGCGGCTGCGGCGCCGGCTGCGACTGGACCTTCACTGAAGGGAGAAGCGGAGTCTGCGGCTGCACTTTCTGCAGCTGCTGCAGGTACAGCTGCATCTGGCTGGTGCTCAGGGGGAGGTTGTGGTGCGGCGGCGGCGGCACTGGCGGCGGCACCGGCGGCGGCACCGGCGGCGCCGGCGGCTCCTCGTCCTCCAGCAGCACCTGCGGCGGCTGCGGCAGCGGCGGCTGCGGGAGCAGCGGCTGCGGCGGCGGCTGCGGCGGCAGCGCCGGGGACACGGCCGGCGGCCGCGGCGGCTTCGGGGGCAGCGCCGCCGCCCGGTTGCTGGGCCTCGAGGGCTGCTGAGGCAGAGCGTTGTGCAAAGCTGCGGAGGAAGGACACGTGGGGAGGTCAGGAGAACTGGCGGGGCGTGGTCCGTCACCCCCAGTCCCACCCCGTGCTGTCTTCTTCTGGGATGTCCCAGGAAGGACACGGTGGTGAAACCAGGAGAACTTCCATGGGATGGTCCATCACCTCCCAATCCCACCCCATCACCTTCCAGAAGGAACCAACCCCGCCAACCACCATCCTCTTCCTCTGAGATGTTGGGACATCCCAGCAAGACCATGGCGGACATCAAGAATGAAAAAAACCATACCCACCACCATCCTCTTCCTTTTGGGACATCCCAACAAGCCCATGGTGGACACCAAGGCCCAAGAACCTCCCTTTTCTCCCGTCTATCACCATCCTCATCCTCTGGGATTTTGGGACATCCCAACAAGCCCATGATGGACACCAAGACCCAAGAACCTCCCTTTCCCCTATCTACCATCATCCTCTTCCTCTCGGGACACCCCAACAAGCCCCTGGTGGACACCAAGTGCCAAGAACCTCCCTTTCCCCATCCACCCCCTTCCAGAAGACCCCAAATCCCACCCACCACCATCCTCTTCCTCTTGGGACATCCCAACAAGACCACGGTGGACACCAAGACCCAAGAACCTCCCTTTTCCCCATCTACCACCATCCTCTGGGATTTTGGGACATCCCAACAAGCCCATGGTGGACACCAAGACCCAAGAACCTCCCTTTCCCCAATCTACCACCATCCTCATCCTCTGGGATTTTGGGACACCCCAACAAGACCACGGTGGACACCAAGACCCAAGAACCTCCCTTTTCCCCCATCTACCACCATCCTCTGGGATTTTGGGACATCCCAACAAGCCCACGGTGGACACCAAGACCCAAGAACCTCCCTTTCCCCCCATCTACCACCATCCTCTGGGATTTTGGGACACCCCAACAAGCCCATGGTGGACACCAAGACCCGAGAAGCTCCCATCTCCCAGCCAGGCCGTGTCCCAGCTCACCTGGAGGAGACACCACGTGCTGGTTGAGGTGGGGGGGGGTGCTGTGCTCGGGCGCCGGGGGCAGGTGAGGCGGGGGCAGCTCGGGCTGGGGCAGGTGCAGGATGGGTTGGCCAAAATGGGCCATGGTGTCGAACATGGTCCCCGGCAAGGGGTGCTCCAGGACGGGCACCTGGGCGGGGACGAAGGGCGGCGGCGGCGACGCCTTCAGGGGCGCCGCGGGCTGCGGGACGGGCGGCGGCTGCGGCGGCTGCAGCGCCGGCGGGACGGGCTGCGGCGGCGCCGGAGGGGGGTTGCGGCGGTGCCGGCGCCGGTTGGTGGTGGTGGTGGTGGTGCTGTTGAAGAGGGAGGAGTTAGAAAGGGTGGAGATGTTCTGGTGGGACGTCAAAATGGGGGTTTGGGTATGGAAGTGAGCTCCTGGGGTCATCAAAATGTTCTCATTGGTCACCAAAACTGGTGGTTTGGTCGTCAAATTGACCTCTTGGGTCATCAAAATGTGGGTTTGGACACCAAAATGGTCTTTTGGTCGTCAAAATGTGAGTTTGGACGCCAAAATGACCTCATGGGTCACCAAAATGGCTTTCCGGTCACGTAAATTCTCTCCTAGGTCACCAAAATGCCCAACTTGGTCATCGAAATGGTTTTTTGGTCACTGAAATGGCCTCCTTGGTCATCAAAATGGCTTTTTGGTCATGGAAATGATCTTCTGGGTCATCAAAATGCAGTTCTGGTCGTTGAAATGCTCTCTTAGGTCATCAAAGGCCCTTGTGGGTCATCTAAATGGCTTTTGGGTCACCAAAATGACTCTTGGGTCATCCAAACGCAGTTTTAGACCTCAAAAATGAACTCCTGGGCCACCAAAGGGACTTTTCTGGTCATCGAAACGACCTCTTGGGTCATCCCAATGTGGTTTTGGTCACCAAAATGTTGTTCTGTGTCATCAAAATGGCTTTTGGTCATCAAAATGGCTTTTGCTCATCGAAACTACCGATCCCATCCCAATCCATGGATCCAATCCCAATCTAATCCCAATGCATCGATCCAATCTCAATCCGTCGATCCCATCCCAATCCATGGATCCAACCCTAATCCAATTCATGGGTCCAATCCCAATTGATGGATCCCATCCCAACCCAATTAATGGATCCAATCCCAATCCATGGATCCCATCCCAATCCATGGATCCAACTCTAATCCAATTAATGGATCCAATCCCAATTAATGGATCCAATCCCAATCTAATCCCAATCCATGGATCTCATCCCAATCCATGGATCAAATCCAAATCCACGTATCCAACACCAAGCCAACCCCAATCCATGGATCCAACCCCAACCCATGGATCCCAACCCAACCCAATCCACAGATCCCAACCCAACCCAACCCAACCCAATGCATGGATCCAACCCCACAGATCTAATCACAATCCCAATCCCATTCCTACCTTTTTCTGCTCCCGCCCTGAGTGCCCTTTTTTCTTCAACTTCGGCGCCATTTCTGCCAAAAATAAATGGGAGAAGAAACAAAATTAATTTGGGAACGGCTCCGGATGAACCCGACGGCACCGATCGGGAACGGGGCGGGAATTCCCCAGGGATTGATTGGAATTCCCCTGGGATTTCTGGGATCGGGGATTTTGCCGCCAAAAAAAGAAAAGAGGGAAAATTGTTGGAAAAAGATCCAACGGCCAAGAAAATCCATGGATTAAACAGGACCGGGTATCCCGGGAATGTCGCTGCTCCAGAGGGAGAACCTTGGCAAAATTCATCGCCGGTGTTGGATCCCGGCTGGAACCGCGTTCCCAGGAGATTCCAAGGATTTCAACCCAAGGGTGATCCCAAATTCCATCGCCAATTTTGGGTCCCAGTTGGAATCGCGAGGTCCAAAAGAAAATCCCAAGGATTTCAACCCAAAGATGATCCCAAATTCCATCGCTGGTTGTTGGTCCCAGTCGGAATCACGAGGTCCAGAAGGATCATCCTGGATTCTGGAGATCCCAACTCAAGGATGATCCCAACCTTCATCACCAATTGTTGATCCAAGTCGGAATCACGACGTCCAGAAAAAGATTGCAAGGATTTCAACCCAAAGATGATCCCGAATTCCTCTGCCGGTGCTTGATCCCAGTCGGAATCACATTCCCAGAAGGAACATCCTGGATTTTGGAGATCCCAAGGATGATTCCAACCTTCATTCCCAGCTATCGGGTCCCAGTCGGAATCGCGAGGTCCAGAAGAAGATTCCAGGGATCCCAACCCAAGGACGACCCCAAACTCCATCACGCAGACTTTGGGTCCCAGTTGGAATTTCTTGGCCCAGAAGGAGATCCCAAGGATTTCAACCCAAGGATGATCCCAAACTCAATCACCGATTTTGGCTCCCAGTCGGAATCGCGGGGTTCCATGGAGATCACCTGGAGATCCTGGACATCCCAACCCAGGATGATCCCAACTTTCATCACCGGCTGTTGGGTCTCAGTTGGAATCGTGTTCCCAGAGGGATCGCCCTGGATTTTGGAGATCCAAGATGATCCCAACCTTCATCGCCAACTGGAATTTTCTAGTCCAGTAGGATGATCCTGGAATTTGGAGATCCCAATCCAAGGATGATCCCAAATTTCAGCACAGATTTTGGGTCCCAGTTGGAATTTTCTGGTCCACAAGAAGATCCCAAGGATTTCAACCCAAGGATGATCCCAAACTTCCTCCCCGGCTGTCGGATCCGAGTCGGAATCGCGTTCCCAGAAGGATCGTCCTGGAATTTGGAGATCCCAACCCAACCCATGGATGAACCTTCAACCCCGAATCCACGGGGATAAAATCCGGGATTGATGGAAAAGTCACTTCCAGGTGATTTTGGGGCAGAAAGGTCAAATCCAGGCACGGCCACGTGGATTTCTGGGATTTTTCCCAAATTTTCCCCAAAATCCTGATTTTATTCCCACCCAAAGAGCGAAACGCCGACGGACGGATCCAAATTCCCACATCCTGAGGTAAAATTCATGAAAAAAGAGAATTTTTGGAGTCCTTTTATGGCTTTTATTATTTCAAAACATCCAACGGATCCGATTTTCCAGGTTTTTGACGGAGTGAGGAATTGGTGCTTCCAAGGCTGAGAAATCTTGGGAAAAGGAGCAAAAAAAAAATCAACGAATTTCTGGAAAATATTTGGGGCAGATCGAAGTTTTCTGGGAAAAAACATCTGGATTTGGTGGTTTTGGGAGTGAAATTCATCCCTAAAAAATGCCTTTTCCAGGTTTTTCTGTTTCCAACGACCATTTCCTTTGGAAAAATTAAGGCTCTGGGTTTGGGAGGAGCCCAATTCTGTTAATTCTGGTGGATTTGATGGAAAATCAGGCAAAAATCAGGAAAAACCTGATAAAAATAGGATTTAAAGGATAAATCCAGGGAAGAATTTAGCACCAAATCCTTGGATTTTCCCATTCCTAAGTCAGACCTAAAAATTCCAACAAAACCGCCAAAAATTTATGGAAAATTCCAACAAAACCCCAAAATTTATGGAAAACTCCTGAAAATTGTACTAAAAAAAACGTAAAAATGTTCAAAGTTTCCCAATTCTGGATTTATCCTGGAAAATTCCCGGGAATCGCCACCAGATCCGGCTCAATCCTGGAGTTTTTGGGGACATTTTTGGAAATTTTTTTTTTTTCCTTCTTTTTTTGGGGGGATTTTTTTTTTTGGATTTCTGCTCCCTTCCCACACCTGACCCGCTCTGGAATTCAATCCCGAATATTTCCACGGGATTTTCCAGCACTGGAGCCACCAAACCCTTCCCATTTCCTGGAGTTAAGCCCGGCTCAACCTCAGATTTTAGGATGGGAAGAAATCTCAAATCCACGGGGAGCGCGAAAAGGCGGAAATTGGGAAAATTTGGGATAATACCCAGGAAAAATCGGGATTTTATCCCCAGGGAGGCGCAGGGAGCGACGCCGGGGACTTGGAATTCCAAATTCCCTCAAAATCCAATTTTTCCTCCAGATCCCAGATCTCAAATCCACCTGGAGCCATAAAATAAGAAGGGATTTATCCCTAAAGTCCCATTTCCTCCATGATTTATCCCTAAAATCTCATTTCCCCAATTTTTTAAATCTGTAAAATCCGATTCCCTCAATTTTTCCATCATAAAATTTCATTTTTCCCATAAAATCCCTTTCCCTCCATGTTTTTATCCATAAAATCCCTCTTTTTTCTACAAAGTCCCATTCCTTCGATCTTTTTATCCAAAAAATCCTTTTCCCTCCCTCTTTTTCCTCCATAAAATCTCTTTCCTTCCATCAAATCCCTTTCCCTCCACCTTTTTTTTCCCATAAAATCCCATCTACTCCATCTTTTTCCTCCATAAAATCCAATTTTTTGCATAAAATCCCTTTCCCTCCATCTTTTTTGCTCCAAAAAATCCCATTTCTTCCATTCTTTTCTCCATAAAATCCCATCTGCTCCATCTTTTTTTCTCCATAAAATCCCATTTTTCTCCATAAAATCCCTTTCCCTCCATCTTTTTTCTCCAAAAAATCCCATCTGCTCCATCTTTTTTTCTCCATAAAATCCCATTTTTCTCCATAAAATCCCTTTCCCTCCATCTTTTTCTCCACAAAATCCCACCCCTCCATCTCCACACAACGCTCCCGACGGCTCCACCGTAATTCCCATTTTCCCCCCAAAAAAAAAACCAACCAAAAAAAACACCCCAACCCTACCAAGCCAACCCTCCCACGGCGCTCGCTCCAGGATTATTACAAAAAAAAAAAAAAAAACAGGAAAAAAAAAAAAATCACGGAATGGGGTCAGGAAATTCCAAAGGCTTCCCCAAAGAAGAATGGACGGCGAAGGCAGGAATGAAATCGAGTTTATTTGTCCGGAAAAGGTCGGGAAAGGCGGGAAGCGCTAACCTGAGTCCGACTCGTCGCTGTCGGAAGAGCTCGACTCGCTGCTGGATTCCGACTCCGACGACGAGAATCCCTTGAGCTTGGAGGAGCCGGCCAGGACGTCGAGCTTCTCTGCCGGGAACAACGGGAAGGCGTCACCGCGGGGGCGTTAACGGGGGATCGACTGCCTCAACCCAACTGGTTTGGCCTAAAGTCAACCAGGGCATCTCAACTGGGTCATCCCAAACTCAACTGGGTCATCGTGAACTCAACTGGTTGGTTCTAAACCCAACTGGTTGGTCCTAAACTCAACTGGGTCATCCTGAACTCAACAGGTTGGTTCTAAACCCACCTGGTTGGTCCTAAACTCAACTGGGTCATCCTAAACCCAACTGGGTCATCCCAAACTCAACTAGTTTATCCCAAACCCAACTGGTTGGTTCTAAACCCAACTAGTTGGTCCTAAACTCAACTGGTTGGTTCTAAATTCATTGGTTTGTCTCACCTTGTTGGCTCTAAACCCAACAGTTGGTCCTAAACCCAACTGGTTCATTCTAACTGGGCTGTGGCTGATGTGCACTCAAAAAATACTGAAACTTTAAAATAAAATCTTCAATTGTTACAAATAAAGCGGGGCCTGCAGCGGCCGCCATTTTGAATCCCACCCGCCGCCATCTCGGCGAGGCGGAAACACCTCCAAAACCTCCCCAAAAACCCCAACCCCCGGCAATAAAACCACGGGAAAATCCGGCTACGAAGCCCCGGTTTGGGGGATTTGGAAGTACCTGGGGGTTTCCTCTTCTTGCGCAGGCAGGAGGTGACGTAACGCTCGAGCTCGCGCAGCGTCGACGGCTTCAGCGTCTCGAAGTCGATCTCGATCTCGTCGGGGTTGGAGTTCTTGAGCGAGGGCTCGCGGGACTGGATGATGTGCACGACCCGGCCCAGCTTCTCGCCGGGCAGTTTGTTGATGTCCAGGCTGAGCTGGCGCTTCTCCTCGTAGGACATGGGCTTGCACTTCTCCTCCTCCTCCGACTCGTAGGCGGGCGCGGCTTTGCTGGGCTTCACCGGCGCCGGCTCCTTCTTGCTGCTCGACAAAAGATGGTGGTTCAGGCCTAAACCCAGCCTAAACCCGGCCTAAACTCAGTCTAAGCCCAAATTAAACTGGTCCTAACACACAGGATCTGCAGAACCTGAGTGCCACCAGCTCCTTCTTGCTGCTCACAACAACAAAAGATGGTGGTTCAGGCCTAAACCCAGCCTAAACCCGGCCTAAACTCAGTCTAAACCCAAATTAAACTGGTCCTAACACACAGGATCTGGAGAACCTGAGTGCCACCGGCTCCTTCCTGCTGCTCACAACGACAGAAGATGGTGGTTCAGGCCTAAACCCAGCCTAAACCCGGCCTAAACCCAGCCTAAACCCGGCCTAAACCCAGCCTAAACTGGTCCTAACACACAGGATCTGGAGGACCTGAGTGCCACCCGGGCCCTTCTTGCTGCTCACAACGACAGAAGATGGTGGTTTAGGCCTAAACCCAGCCTAAACCCGGCCTAAACCCAGCCTAAACCCGGCCTAAACCCAGCCTAAACTGGTCCTAACACACAGGATCTGCAGAACCTGAGTGCCACCGGGCCCTTCTTACTGCTTGCACCAACAAAAGATGGTGGTTTAGGCCTGAACCCAACCTAAACTGGTCCTAACACACAGGATCTGGAGAACCTGAGTGCCACCAGCTCCTTCTTGCTGCTCACAACAACAAAAGATGGTGGTTCAGGCCTAAACGCAGCCTAAACCCGGCCTAAACCCAACCTAAACTGGTCCTAACACACAGGATCTGGAGAACCTGAATGCCACCAGCTCCTTCTTGCTGCTCACAACGACAGAAGATGGTGGTTCAGGCCTAAAACCCAGCCTAAACCCAGCCTAAACCCAGCCTAAACTGGTCCTAACACACAGGATCTGCAGAACCTGAGTGCCACCGGGCCCTTCTTACTGCTTGCACCAACAAAAGATGGTGGTTTAGGCCTGAACCCAACCTAAACTGGTCCTAACACACAGGATCTGGAGGACCTGAGTGCCACCAGCCCCTTCTTGCTGCTCACCCACGACCAAAAAAATAGGGTTTTAGACTTAAACCTGCCCTAAACCCAGCCCTAACTCACAGGACATGGAGAACTTCACTGCTGGCTCCTTCTTGCTGCTCACAGGACCAAAAAATGGCATTTTAGATTCTAAAAACCTGGCCTAAATCTGACCTAGGCATGCCCTAAACCTGGCCCTAACCCACAGGAGCTGGAGAAAATTCAGTTTTTATCCTAAGAACGAGTGGCTTTGTTGGGTGTGGCTTTGACGTGAAGCTCAGGTGGGAGTTGAGGTGGAAAGTTGAGCTTAAAATGTTTGGAGATCCGAGGTGAGATCAAGATGGTCTTGACCAAGCTCCACCTGGACACCCAAAGCTGAGCTCAAGCTTCTCTTGAGCACCCAAAGCTGAGCTCAAGCTTCTCTTGGACACCCAAAGCTGAGTTTAATTCGCTCCTGCACACCCAAAGCTGAGTTTAATTCGCTCCTGCACACCCAAAGCTGAGTTTATCTGCTCCTGCACACCCAAAGCTGAGTTTAATCTGCTCCTGCACACCCAAAGCTGAGTTTATCTGCTCCTGCACACCCAAAGCTGAGTTTAATCTGCTCCTGCACAACCCAAAGCTGAGTTTAATCTGCTCCTGCACACCCAAAGCTGAGTTTAATCTGCTCCTGCACACCCAAAACTGAGTTTAATTTGCTCCTGCACACCCAAAGCTGAGTTTAATTTGCTCCTGCACACCCAAAGCTGAGTTTAATTTGCTCCTGCACACCCAAAGCTGAGTTTAATCTGTTCCTGGCACACCCAAAGCTGAGTTTAATCTGTTCCTGGCACACCCAAAGCTGAGTTTAATCTGCTCCTGCACACCCAAAGCTGAGTTTAATCTGTTCCTGCACACCCAAAGCTGAGTTTAATCTGCTCCTGCACACCCAAAGCTGAGTTTAATCTGTTCCTGGCACACCCAAAGCTGAGTTCTAATCTGCTCCTGCACACCCAAAGCTGAGTTTAATCTGCTCCTGCACACCCAAAGCTGAGTTTAATTCGCTCCTGCACACCAAAGCTGAGTTTAATTTGCTCCTGCACACCCAAAGCTGAGTTTAATTCGCTCCTGCACACCCAAAGCTGAGTTTAATCTGCTCCTGGCACACCCAAAACTGAGTTTAATCTGCTCCTGCACACCAAAGCTGAGTTTAATTCGCTCCTGCACACCCAAAGCTGAGTTTAATCTGCTCCTGGATACCCAAAGCTGAGTTTAATCTGCTCCTGGATACCCAAAGCTGAGTTTAATCTGCTCCTGGATACCCAAAGCTGAGTTTAATCTGCTCCTGGATACCCAAAGCTGAGTTTAATTCGCTCCTGGATACCCAAAGCTGAGTTTAATCTGCTCCTGGATACCCAAAGCTGAGTTTAATCTGCTCCTGGATACCCAAAGCTGAGTTTATCTGCTCCTGCACACCCAAAGCTGAGTTTAATCTGCTCCTGGATACCCAAAGCTGAGTTTAATTCGCTCCTGCACACCCAAAGCCAAGTTTAATCTGCTCCTGGCCACCCAAAGCTGAGTTTAATTCGCTCCTGGATACCCAAAGCTGAGTTTAATTCGCTCCTGGATACCCAAAGCTGAGTTTATCTGCTCCTGCACACCCAAAGCTGAGTTTAATTCGCTCCTGGCCACCCAAAGCCCGGCTCCAGCTGCCCACGCCAGGTGTCCCCAGCAGCCACGGAGAAGAATCAGCCCCAAACCCCGAGCTGATCTCAGGGCTGGGCTCAACCCCACCCCTCACCTGGGGCCACGAGGTCCCTCATTAAGAACCCAGGTGTTAATTACCTTAATTAGCACCGGGGAAATCCCCAGAGTGCCCCAGGGAATTGTGGGAAGGGCCCACCTGGAGGCGCTGCTGTTGCTGTTGCTCTTCTTGGCCTTCTTGGGCGGCGGCTCCTTGGCTTTGCTCTTCTTGGCGTCCTCCAGCTCCTCCTTCTTTTTGTGCTTCTCCTTCTTCTTCTCCTTCTTGTCCTTCTCCTTCATCTTTGGTTTGTTCTGCTGGGGCTGGGACAGCGCCGCCAGCTGCTCGTGCACGGCCTTGAGCTGCGGGCAACGGGCAACGTTGGCGATGGCAGCTTGGAGAACATCTCCAGGGGGTCAGAGCCCACCTCGGACTGAGCCCCGGCGTCGCAGCCAGAGCTGCGTCCACGCCAAGGTCACCTCCAGGGTCATTGATCACAACCAGGGGTTGTCCCAACCCCCACTGGTCACCCAGATCAATGGCCAGGGGATCCAAGGTCACCTCCAAGGGTCATCGATCGCAGCCTGGGATTGTCCAACCCCTGCTGGTCACCCAGATCAACGGCCAGGGGATCCATGGACACCTCCAGGGTCACGATCGCAGCCTGGGATTGTCCAACCCCCTGCTGGTCACCCAGATCAATGGCCAGGGGATCCATGGACACCTCCAGGGTCATCGATCGCAGCCTGGGATTGTCCAACCCTGCCCCGGTGACCCAGATCAATGGCCAGGGGATCCATGGACACCTCCAGGGTCATCGATCACAACCTGGGATTGTCCAACCCTGCCCGGGTGACCCAGATGGATGGCCAGAGAATCCATGGACATCTCCAGGGGTCACCGATCGCAGCCTGGGATTGTCCAACCCCTGCTGGTCACCCAGATCGATGGCCAGGGGATCCATGGACACCTCCAGGGTCATCGAAGGCAGCCTGGGATTGTCCAACCCCCATGGTGACCCAGATCGATGGCCAGGGGATCCATGGACATCCCCAAGGTCATCGATCACAGCCTGGGATTAGTCCAACCCCCGCCCCCGGTCACCCAGATCAATGGCCAGGGGATCCATGGACATCTCCAGGGTCATCGATCGCAGCCTGGGATTGTCCAACCCCCATGGTGACCCAGATCAACGGCCAGGGGATCCATGGACATCTCAGGGTCATCGATCACAACCTGGGATTGTCCAACCCCCACTGGTCACCCAGATCGATGGCCAGGGGATCCATGGACATCTCCAGGGTCATCGATCACAACCTGGGATCGTCCAACCCCTGCTGGTGACCCAGATCGATGGCCAGGGGATCCATGGACACCTCCAGGGTCATCAAATCTCACCTTTGATTGACCTCACCTGGTCACTAAGTGTCACCTCCAATGGTTCCATGGACACCTCCAAGGTCATAAAATCTGACCGATGACTGACTCTCACCTGCTGAGTGTCACCTCCAATGGTTCCATGGACACCTCCAAGGTCATCAGATCCCATCTTGGACTGACCCAATCCTTCTCAGCCAGCCCAGTGTCCAGTCTTTCCATGGACACCTCCAAGGTCATCAACCCAACCCATGACTGACCCCACCCGGTCACTGAGTGTCATCTTCAGTGGTTCCATGGACACCTCCAAGGTCATCAAATCTGACCTTTGATTGACCCCACCTAGTCACTGATGTCACCTCCAGTGGTTCCACGGACACCTCCAAGGTCATCAAACCCAACCCATGACTGACCCCACCCGGTCACTGAGTGTCACCTCCAATGGTTCCATGGAGACGTTCAGGGTCATCAGACCCGACCCATGACCCCACCTGGTCATTGAGTTTTGGATCAACAAACCCAATGATTTTGGGTCAACTCAACATCTCCAGGCCAACCAACTCATTGATTTTAGGTTCAATGAACCCAAAGAATTTAGGCCAACAAACCAAACAATTTTGGGTCAACCCAATGCTTTCAGGTCAACAAACTCACGGATTTTGGGTCGAACCAAGGATTTTGAGTCAACAAACCCAACATTTTTGGGTCAACCCAACACAACTTTAGGTCAACCAACCCAACCGTTTTGGAGCAACAAAGCCAACAATCCTGGGTCAACAAAGCCAACCGTTTTCAGTTAAAACCAAACAACTTTGGGTCAACAAACCCAACAATTTTGGGTCAACTCAAAAATCTTAGGTAAACAAACTACCAACTTTGGGTCAACATACCCAACGAATTTCAGGTTGACCCAACAACTTTGGGTCAACAAACCCAATGATTCCGAGTTGACAAACCCAACGACTTTGGGTCGACAAACCCAACAATTTCAGGTCGACAAACCCAACGACTTTGGGTCGACAAACCCAACGATTCCAGGTTGACAAACCCAACGATTCTGGGTAGACAAACCCAACGATTCCAGGTCGACAACCCAACGATTCTGGATAGACAAACCCAACGATTCCAGGTTGACAAACCCAACGATTCCAGGTTGACAAACCCAAACAATTCCAGGTTGACAAACCCAAACGATTCCGGGTCGACAAACCCAACGATTCCAGGTTGACAAACCCAACGATTCTGGGTCGACAAACCCAACGATTCCAGGTCGACAAACCCAACGATTCTGGGTCGACAAACCCAACGATTCCGGGTCAACAAACCCAACGATTCCAGGTCAACAAACCCAACGATTCCAGGCTGACAAACCCAACGATTTTGGGTCGACAAAACCGTTTAAGCTCAGCAAACCCAAGGATTCTGTTGCCTCTGGAGCTGGCGGTCGTGGGACCTCCATGACCCTCCAGCCGTGACCCCAAGCCCGCCCAACCCCACCGGAAGGAGCCTTGGGCCATCCCGTACCTGCTCCTGGAGCTCGGCCAAGCGCTGCGCCCGCTCCTCCTCGGAGTCGTCGGAGGAGCTGTCGCTGTCGGAGGAGCTGTCGCTGCTTGCTGTCGCTGGACGACGGCGGGGCCACCTTGGTGGGGGGCGGGACCACCACCGGGGACGAGGCGGGGATCACCGGCTCCTCCGGCTCGTCCGGCATCTTGGCAAAGCGCATCTCGAACACGTCCTGGAATCACAGGGAACGGGCGGGAAGTGACGCCGGGGTCGGCACCGCGGCCTCGGGGGCGTCTCCAAAATGGGGGACCCTACGGACTGGTGGGTTCTACACAAGGGGTCGACACACCGGACAACGGGGACGGGTCCTGAAATCTTGGGAGTTTCTTGGAATTCTGACTCTCTCCAAGGCGGATTTAGGGGAAAATTTAGGGGATTTACTCGTTTACTTTCTCGTTTAAAAAACTGCAACTTTCAGGTTCTTGAGATCTTCTGGATCTTCTTGGATCACCTTCAGTAGATTTGATGATCTTAGAGGCTCCACCATGGATTCCCACTGGAGATCTCAACCATCTCCAAGGTGGTGTTGGGGGAAAAATTCAGAGGATTTCCTCAGTTTCTCATTTAAAAACTGCATCTTCCACATTCTGGAGTTCTTCTGGATCTTTTTGGATCATCTTTGGGTCGACTCCGTGATTTTCGAGGTTCTTTTCCAACCTCAATTCCAACCATGGATTCCCACTGGAGAGCTCAACCATCTCCAAAATGGTTTTGGAGGAAAAAAAAAAGGTAGAATTTTCCTCAATTTCTCATTTTAAACCTGCGTTTTCCAAGTTCTTTTGGATCTTCTTGGACCATCTTTGGTTGACTCCATGATTTTCGAGGTCTTCTCCAGCCTCAATTCCACCACGGATTCACAGGCCCACTGCTCCTCTTCGTCCCATTCCAGGACCTCTCACTCACTGGAAGAACTTCCCCTCCATTTTCAAGGATTTTCAGTCATTTTTTGAAGGAATTTTCCACAATTTTGAAGGATTTTCCCTTTTTTTTGGAAGGATTTTATCCCATTCTCAAGGATTTCAAGCACCATTTGGAAGGATTCCCACTCATTTTTAAACAATTTTTCTTCTGAAAAGATTTCCGTAATTTTTGACAGATTTCCCTCATTTTTAAAGTATTTTTTCCTTAATTTTAAAAAATTTTTCCCCCCATTTCGAGTTTTTACAACCTAATTTCTGTTTTCTACTATGCCCAAAACTCAATTTAATTCCAATTTGGATTCAAAAATCTCTTCCAGAAGCTAAAATTCCTCAGAAAACCCCCAAAATTGGGAATTTCTGGGCATGAAAAAGCAGGAAGGTGAGTTATTCCAGAGGCTTGGCCTTTCCCAAGATTCCGTGAGTCATTTTTTGGGATTCTGACACTCAAAATCCACTTTTTATTTTTTTCCATCTCGATCCCAAAAATCAGTGTTTTCCCCCGAAAATGAGTTGAAAAACACAGAAAAATCACAATTTTCCATAAAAATCTTGGGAAATGAAAAACTGGGATTTCAGCTTGGATTTTGCCTTTTCCTCCTGCTGGGGGTTGGAAAATTCCCCAGAATTTCATTTAATTTCATGCTGGAATTGCTTTTTCCAGGCGTTTCCTCCTCATAAATTCCGTAAAAAGTCACCAAAAAATTCCTGGATTTTCCTAAATCCATCCCAAAATTCACATTCCCACGGCTCCAATTAAACCTGAGCTGGATTTTTACAGGAACACCCCAGAAATTCCAAGATTTCCTAAAATTTCCTGGATTTGCAGCTGCTTTTCCCGGGATTTTCTTTCCCAGCTCCAGCACAACCAGAGTTGATTTTTCCTCATTTTTCCAAAATTCCACAAATTTCTTCCAATCCCATTCCTCCTTTTTTTTTTTTTCTTCCCATTTTTTTGCAAAATCATCCTTGGAATTCTTCCCTTAATTCAATTTTTTTTCTGAATTTTAGCAGTTTTCCTTCTGATTTACAGGAATTCTCTGCTCATTCCACATCCCTGGAATTTCTGATTTTCCTTCCACGATCAAAGGATTTTTCCCAACCTGGATTTTCCATCTTTCATGTGGATTTGGGATCAAATTCTTTTTAATTTTTAATTAATTCCTTCAGAAAACAAGGCCCACCGTCCTCCCAAAGCAAAAAAAAAAAACCAGGAAAAATCAGAATTTCAGGGAATAAACACCTGGAATTCCAGATGTGGGGAGCACCAGAAAGAATTTTTGGGTTAAAAATCAGAATTTTGGAGGATTTGGAGCTCTGGGAGCGGCGGGGATCGAGGATTTTCCCAAATCCTTGAGGTTTTTTTTTTTTTGCTTCAAATAAATTCCCAAAAAACGCCAGAATTCAGTTTTTTTATGGAATTTTGGTGGCAAAATCTTCACTGACTGAGACAGGAAAATGAAAAATATTAAATAAAAGCTGGGCTGAAGAGGAATTGGGGAAAAAATTGGGGAAAAATGAGGGAAATGTGGGGGAAACGAGATAAAAATCAGGGAAAATAAACTGAGCTGAGACAGGAAAAGAAGAAATATTAAATAACAGCTGGGTTAAAAGGGCGGAATTGTAAGAAAATTTGGGGGAAAATGAAGAAAAATTTAGGGGAAAATGAAGAAAATTCAGGGAAAATTGAGGGGAA
Organism: Vidua macroura; assembly: GCF_024509145.1. Taxonomy (NCBI): domain Eukaryota; kingdom Metazoa; phylum Chordata; class Aves; order Passeriformes; family Viduidae; genus Vidua; species Vidua macroura. The sequence continues at coordinate 302,657 of NC_071609.1, forward strand.
ACTGAGCTGGGACAGGAAAAAGAGAAACGTGAAATAAAAATTGAGCTTAAAGGAGGAAATGTAGAAAAAATCCAGGGAAAATTAAGGAAAACCAAGAAAAAAAACTGAGCTAAAAATGAAAATACGAAATAAAACCGAGACTAAGGAGGAAATTGGGAAGAAATTGAGCTGAGAGAGGAAAATGAGAAATATTGAATAAAACTGAGTTTCAAGTAGGAAATTTGGAAGAAACAAAGGGAAAATGAAGGGAAAACCAAGGAGAAAGTGAGCTAAAAGGGAAAAAGGTGAAATAAAACCGAGCCCATTTCCTGCCCTTCAACAACAACATCCTGCAATTTTTTGCTGAGTCACCATTTTAAAATTATCACGTAATTTTTTTAATTTTTTTAATATATATATATATTTTTTTTTTGGGAGGGGGATAAATCCTGCTGGGAAAACCAAAAAAAAAAAAAAAAAACCAACCCTAGATAAGAAAACTGAGGCGATTTCCTTCACTTCAGCAACAAAAATCTGCCAATTTTATTTTTATTTTAAAATTTTTTTTTTTCTTGCTGAGTCAGCTTTTTTTTTTTTTTTCCCTGTAACTTTTTTAAAAATTCTTTTTTTTTTAGCGGGGGTAAGTCCTACTGAGAAAAGCAAAAACCGACCCTAAATGAGAAAACCGAGCCCATTTTCCTTCAGTTCAACAACAAAAAAAAACGTGAATTTTGGTGAAATTTTTTTTGCTGAGGTCAGCATTTTAAATTTTTTTTTTCTGTAACCTTTTTAAAAAGTTCTTTTTTTGCAGGGGTAAATCCTACTGTGAATACCAAAAACCGACCCTAAATGGAGAAAAACCGAGCCCATTTCCTTCAGTTCAACAACAAAAAAAAACGTGAATTTGGTGAAATTTTTCTGCTGAGTCAGCATTTTAAATTTTTTTTTCTGTAACCTTTTTAAAAGTTCTTTTTTTAGCGGGGGTAAATCCTACTGGGAGAAGCAAAAACCGACCCTAAATGAGAAAACCGAGCCCATTTCCTTCACTACAACGACAAAAAAAAAAAACTTGAATTCGGTGAATTTTTTTTTTGCTGAGTCAGCACTTTTTTTTTTTTTTTTTTTTTTTTTTTTGAAAAAAAAGGGAATTTTTTGGCTGGAATCCTCACCTGGAGCTTGCGGGCCATGGCCACCACCCTCGTGGTCGGCGGGGTTGTACTTGTAGCAGTTGGAGAACATCAGGCGAACGTCGGCCGCGAACTTCCTGAGCGTCGCGGTACTCGCGGCCCTCCAGCTTGGACTGCAACGGCCCAGAAACACCAAAAATGGGGAATTCCGCCCAAATTCCACCCGAATTCCGCACCGGGGAGTGGGGAGGGGTTGGGGAAAAAAAAAAACCATCGGTTTTTGGGGTGAAAATGGATGGTTTTGAGTAAAAAAATCACGGTTTTGGGTCGTAAAAACGACTATTTTTGGTTAAAAAAAAGTATATTTTCTTCCATAAAAATCACTAGTTTTGTTTTAAAAAATAGTTATTTCAGGTCATAAAAATGACTGGTTTTGGTTAAAGTATTTTTCTTCCAGAAAAATCACTACTTTTGTTTTAAAAATAGTCGTTTCAGGCCATAAAAATGACTGGTTTTGGTTAAAAAAAGTCTTTTTCTTCCATAAAAATCACTAGTTTTGTTTTAAAAAATAGTTGTTTCAGGTCATAAAAAATGACTGGTTTTGGGTATTTTTTCTTCCATAAAAATCACTAGTTTTGTTTTAAAAATAACTCATTTCAGGCCATAAAAATGACTGGTTTTGGTTAAAAAAAAGTCTTTTTCTTCCATAAAAATCACTACTTTTGTCTTAAAAAATAAGTCGTTTCAGGCCATAAAAATGACTGGTTTTGGGTATTTTTCTTCCATAAAAATCACTATTTTTGTCTTAAAAAATAAGTCGTTTCAGGGTCATAAAAATGATTATTTTTGGGTAAAAACGCCTTTATTGTCATCCATTAAAATGGCTATTTTTGGTTAAAATATCCTTATTTTGGGCCATGAAAATGAATAATTTTGGGTTTTAAATCCCTTTTTTTGGAGTCATTAACTTTTGGTAAAAACCCCCACTTTTTTAGGTCCATAAAAAATTTCCAGTTTTGGTTTAAGAAAATCTTTATTTCAGGCCACAAAAATAACGATTTTTGGTTAAAAATGCCTTTATTTTCATCTATAAAAATGACTATTTTTGGTCAAAAATCCATTTTTTTGGTCTATAAAAATGAGTTTGTTTTGTTTAAAAAGTACTTATTTCAGGCCATAAAAATGAATATTTTGGGGTAAAAAAAATTCTTCTTTTTGGCCATAAAAATGGCTATTTTTGGTTAAAAAAAAAATTCCTTATTTTGGGCCATAAAAATGAATAATTTTGAGTTAGAAAATCCCCTTTTTTGGGTCCATAAAAATAACAATTTTTGGTCAAAAACCCACCTAATTTTCAATTTTTAAAAAATCCTATTTTTGGCCAAAGGGTGCCAAAATCCTGGGATTTTTCCCCAACCCCTTTCCTTTGAAATTAAAAATTGAAATTAAAAAAATCCATTTTAGGGGTTCCAGGAGCTCTCCTGGAAAGATTTGGGGCCGATTTTCCTCCTCAACACCAAAAATTAAAAAACCAAAAATCCCCAAACCCAAACCACCGTTGAAATGGGCCAAAATTGGGGTTTTTTTTCCAAAATCTTGGGTCTTTTCCCCTCAAAATCCCATTTTTGCCCCCCAAAACCCCATTAATTCCCCCCCAAAACCCCTTTAATTTCCCCTAAAATCCCATTTTATTCCCGTAAATTTCCATTTTCACCCTAAACCCCCATTTTCCCCCTGAAATTCTCCCCAAACCCATTTTATTCCCCTAAAATCCCATTTCATCCCCCAAACCCCCATTTTTTCCCCCTTCATACCCCCAAAACCCCCATTTTATTCCCCCAAAATCCATTTTTTTCCCATTTCATCCCCCTAAATTCCAGTTTTCCCCCATTTCACCTCCCTAAAACCCCATTTTTCTGCCCTTCTACCCCCCAAACCTCATTTCACCCCCCAAACCCCATTGTATCCCCCTAAAAATCCATTTTTCTCCCCATTTCACCATCCCAAAACCCCATTTCTCTGCATTTCACCCCCCAAACCCATTTTATCCCCCTAAAACCCCATTTCCTCCCCATTTCCCCTGCCCAAACCCCATTTTCTCCCTCCCAAACCCCTTTTTCTCCCCATTTCCTCCTCCCAAACCCCATTTCTCCCCATTTTTCCCCTCGCAACCCCATTTCCCCCATTCCCCCCTCCCAATCCCCATTTTCTCCCCATTTCCACCCCCCAAAACCCCATTTTTCCCATTTCCCCCTCCCAAACCCCATTTCCCCCATTCCCCCCTCCCAAACCCCATTTTCTCCCCATTTCCCCCCTCCCAAACCCATTCCCCCCGCGTTTCCCCCCCATTTTTCCCCTCCCAAACCCCGTTTTTCCCCATTTCCCCCCTCCCAAACCCCTTCCCCCCCCATTTCCCCCCTCCCAAACCCCATTCCCCCCCTCCCAAACCCCCATTTTCCCTCCCCATTTTTTCCCTCCCAAACCCCATTTCTCCCCATTTCCCCCCCTCCCAAACCCCATTTTCTCCCCATTTTTTCCCCTCCCAAACCCCATTTCTCCCCATTCCCCCCTCCCAAACCCCATTTCTCCCCATTTCCCCCCTCCCAAACCCCAATTCCCCCCATTTCCCCCCTCCCAAACCCTGTTTTTCCCCATTTCCCCCCCCTCCCAAACCCCTTCCCCCCCCATTTCCCCCTCCCAAACCCCATTTCCCCCCATCCCAAACCCCATTTCCTCCCCATTTCCCCCTCCCCAAACCCCGTTTTTCCCCATTTTTCCCCTCCCAAACCCGTTTTTCCCCATTTTTCACCCTCCCAAACCCCATTTCCCCCCTCTCAAACCCCATTTCCTCCCTCCAAACCCCACTTCCCCCCCATTTTTCCCCTCCCAAACCCCATTTCTCCCCATTTCCCCCTCCCAAACCCCATTCCCCCCCTCCCAAACCCCATTTCCCCCCTCCCAAACCCCATTCCCCCATTTCCCCCCATTTCCCCCCTCCCAAACCCATTCCCCCCATTTCCCTCCCGTTTCCCCCCCATTTCCCCCATTTCCCCCCTCCAAACCCCATTTCCCCCCATTCCCCCCCATTTCCCCCTTCCCCCCCATTTCCCCCCTCCCAAACCCAATTTTTCCCCCATTTTTCCCCATTTCCTCCCTCCCAAACCCCACTTCCCCCCCGTTTTTTCCCCTCCCAAACCCCATTTTTCCCATTCCTTCCCCCCTCCCAAACCCCATTTCCCCCCCCCGTCCCCCCCGACCTTGATGGTGCTGAGGTCCATGGGGTGTTTGATGATGTCGCAGTAGTCGTGCAGCCCCAGCGCCTCCACGTCCACGGGCTTGTAGAAGGGCCAGGCGTAGGCCGCGTGCTTCTTGGCGAACATCTCCTTGATGATGCCGCCGCAGTACTTGAGCTGCTCCGAGGCCTTGGAGCCGCGCGGCTCGGCCGGGTGCTGCTGCGAGTCCGGGATCTCCTTCTTGGGGGGCTTGAGGGGCCGGCCGCCCTCGCGCCGCGGGCCCAGCTTGGTGGCCTTGGGCTCGGCGGGCAGCGAGGAGGAGTCGTGGATGGGGTCCATGGCGGTGGGAGTGGTGGTGTCTGCTTTCCTCTTCACGCCCTTCTTTGTCTGCCGGGGGAACCCACACGGCATTGGGGTGCGGGGGTTAGGATTTGGGGGCGTTCCTTGGGGATTTTGGGTTGGGGGTTCGGATTTGGGGGCGTTCCTTGGGGATTTGGGGTTGGGGGTTCGGATTTGGGGGCGTTCCTTGGGGATTTGGGGTTGGGGGTTCGGATTTGGGGGCGGTTCCTTGGGGATTTGGGGTTTGGGGTTCGGATTTGGGGGCGTTCCTTGGGGATTTGGGGTTTTGGGGTTCGGATTTGGGGGCGTTCCTTGGGGATTTGGGGTTTGGGGTTCGGATTTGGGGGTGTTCGTTGGGGATTTGGGGTTTCGGATTTTGGGGGCGTTCGTTGGGGTTTTGGGGGTTCTGCTCTGGGATTGTTCGTTGGGGTTTTGGAGTTTGGAGTTTTGGATTTGGGGGCGTTCGTTGGGGTCTTGGGGTTCTGATTTGGGGGCGTTCGTTGGGGATTTGGGGTTCGGATTTGGGGGCATTCCCTTGGGGTTTGGGGTTCGGATTTGGGGCGTTCCTTGGGGATTTGGGGGGTTCTGCTCTGGGATCGTTTGTTGGAATTTGGGTTTTGGGGTTCGGATTTGGGGGCGTTCGTTGGGGATTTGGGGGTTCGGATTTGGGGGCGTTCCTTGGGATTTGGGGTTTGGGGTTCGGATTTGGGGGCGTTCGTTGGGGATTTGGGGTTCGGATTTGGGGGCGTTCGTTGGGGATTTGGGGTTCGGATTTGGAGGCGTTCCTTGGGGATTTGGGGTTTGGGGTTCGGATTTTGGGGGCGTTCGTTGGGGATTTGGGGGTTCGGATTTGGGGGCGTTCCTTGGGGGTTTTGGGGTTTGGATTTGGGGGCGTTCCTTGGGGATTTGGGTTTGGGGGTTCGGATTTGGGGGCGTTCGTTGGGGTTTTGGGGGTTCTGCTCTGGGATTGTTCGTTGGGGTTTTGGGGTTTGGAGTTTTGGATTTAGGGGCGTTCGTTGGGGTCTTGGGGTTCGGATTTGGGGGCGTTCCTTGGGGATTTGGGGGTTCGGATTTGGGGGCGTTCGTTGGGGACTTGGGGTTCGGATTTGGGGGCGTTCCTTGGGGATTTGGGGGTTCGGATTTGGGGGCGTTCGTTGGGGACCTTGGGATTTCTGCTCTGGGATCGTTTGTTGGAATTTGGGTTTTGGGGTTCGGATTTGGGGGCGTTCCTTGGGGATTTGGGGTTTGGGGTTCGGATTTGGGGGCGTTCCTTGGGGATTTGGGGTTTGGGGTTCGGATTTGGGGGCGTTCCTTGGGGTTTTGGGGGTTTGGGGGGTTCGGATTTGGGGGCGTTCCTTGGGGATTTGGGGTTCGGATTTGGGGGCGTTCCTTGGGGATTTGGGGTTTGGGGTTTCGGATTTGGGGGCGTTCCTTGGGGATTTGGGGGTTCGGATTTGGGGGCGTTCCTTGGGGTTTTGGAGTTCCTGATTTGGGGGCGTTCATTGGGGTTTTGGGGGGTTCTGATTTGGGGGCGTTTTCCTTGGGGATTTAGGGGTTCGGATTTGGGGGCGTTCGTTGGGGTTTGGGGGTTCGGATTTGGGGGCGTTCCTTGGGGATTTGGGATTTCTGCTCTGGGATCGTTTGTTGGAATTTGGGTTTTGGGGTTCGGATTTGGGGGCGTTCGTTGGGGATTTGGGGGTTTCTGATTTGAGATCGCTCATTGGAATTTTGGGTTTTGGAGTTTTCGTATTTGGGGGCGTTCATTGGGGTTTTGGGGTTTGGAGTTTCGGATTTGGGGGCGTTCGGTGGGGTTTTGGGGTTTGGAGTTTCTGATTTGGGGACATTCATTGGGGTTTTGGAGTCTCTGCTTTGTAGGCGTTCATTGGGGTTTTGGGGCTTCTGATTTGGGGGGCGTTCGTTGGGGATTTGGGGGTTCTGCTCTGGATTGTTCGTTGGGGTTTTGGGGTTTGGAGTTTCGGATTTGGGGGCATTCGTTGGGGTTTTGGGGTTCGGATTTGGGGGGCGCTCGTTGGGGTTTTGGGGTTTGGAGTTTTGGATTTGGGGGCGTTCGTTGGGGATTTGGGGTTCTGATTTGGGGGGCGTTCGTTGGGGTTTTGGGGGTTTCTGATTTGAGATCGCTCATTGGAATTTTGGGTTTTGGAGTTTCGGATTTGGGGGCGTTCGGTGGGGATTTGGGGTTTTGGGGTTTCTGATTTGGGGGCGTTCGTTGGGGATTTGGAGTCTCTGCTTTGTAGGCGTTCATTGGGGTTTTGGGGGTTCTGATTTGGGGGGCGTTCGTTGGGGGTTTTGGGGTTTGGAGTTTTGGATTTGGGGGCGTTCGTTGGGTTTTGGGTTTGGAGTTTTGGATTTGGGGGCGTTCGTTTGGGGTTTTTGGGGTTTGGAGTTTCTGATTTGGGGGTGTTTCGTTGGGGATTTGGGGTTCGGATTTGGGGGCGTTCGTTGGGGTTTTGGGGGTTCTGCTCTGGATTGTTCGTTGGGGGTTTTGGGGTTTGGAGTTTTGGATTTAGGGGCGTTCGTTGGGGTTTTGGGGGTTCTGATTTGGGGGCGTTCGTTGGGGATTTGGGGGTTTTCTGTTTTGGGGGCGTTCCTTGGGGATTTGGGGTTTCTGCTCTGGGATCGTTTGTTGGAATTTGGGTTTTGGGGTTTCGGATTTGGGGGCGTTCGGTGGGGGTTTTGGAGTCTCTGCTTTGTAGGCGTTCATTGGGGTTTTGGGGCTTCTGATTTGGGGGCGTTCGTTGGGGGTTTTGGGGTTTCTGCTTTGGGATCGTTCGTTGGAATTTTGGGGTTTGGGGTTTCTGCTTTGGGATCGTTCATTGGAATTTTGGGGTTTCTGCTTTGGGATCGGTTCGTTGAATTTTGGGGTTTGGGGGTTTCTGCTTTGGGATCGTTCGTTGGAATTTTGGGGTTTGCGGTTGCTACTCCAAGATCTAATTACGGTCATTAATCTAATTAAGCTAATTATGGGTGCCTAATAAAGCAATGATAACGATAATGAAATCCGTGCTAATAAAAACCCCAATAATTATCTCCACCACCACACCCAAACCCAACCCCAGTCCCTAATTAAGCTAATTACGGGTGCCTAACGAAGCAATGGTAATGACAATGAAAACAACAATAACAGTAATAACAATAATGACAACAAATTAGCAACAATTAACAGCACCAAACCCAAACCCAACCCCAGTCCCTAATTAAGTTAATTACGGGTGCCTAATGAAGCAACGGTAATGATAATAATAATAATAATTAATGACAATAAAAATGGTAACAATAACAGTAATAACAACAACAACAACAATAAATTACCACCACACCCAAAACCCAACTGCAGGTCCCCTAATTAAGCTAATTACTGGTACCTAATGAAGCAACGATAATAATAATAATAACAATAACGGTGGCAATAACGGCAATAATAATAATAATAAAAAAATTAAATAACTAACCATTACCCACCAAACCCAAACCCAACCGCAGTCCCTAATTAAGCTAATTACTGGTGCCTAACGAAGCAACGATAAATAATAATAATAACGGTGGCAATAATAATAACAGGAATAATAATAGTAATACTAATAATAATAATAAAAAAAAAAAAATAATTACCACCAAACCCAAACCCAACGGCAGTCCCTAATTAAGCTAATTACTGGTACCTAACGAACCAACGACAATGATAATAATAACAGTGGCAATAATAATAGTAACAGCAATAATAACAGTAACAAAAATAATAATAATAGCAATAATAAATTAACACCACCAAACCCAAACCCAATGGCAGTCCCTAATTAAGCTAATTACTGGTGCCTAACGAAGCAATGATTATAATAATAATAACGGTGGCAATAATAATAACAGGAATAATAATAGTAATAGTAATAATAATAATAATAATGATAATAATAATAAATTAACACCACCAAACCCAAACCCAACCGCAGTCCCTAATTAAGCTAATTATTGGTACCTAATGAAGCAATGATGATAACAGCACTAATAATAATAATAACAAGAATAATAATAGTAATAATAATGATAATAATAATAAATTAACAACCACCAAACCCAAACCCAACGGCAGTCCCTAATTAAGCTAATTATTGGTACCTAATGAAGCAATGATGATAATAATAGCACTAATAATAATAATAACAAGAATAACAATACCCATAATAATAATAATAATAATAATAATAATAATAATAATAATAATAATAATAAATAATTAGATAAATAACCATTACCACCAAACCCAAACCCAACGGCAGCCCCTAATTAAACTAATTATTGGTACCTAATGAAGCAATGATGATAATAACAGCACTAATAATAATAATAACAATAATAACAATAATAATAATAACAATAATAATAATAATAACAACAACATAACTAACCATTACCTAACCATTACCACCAAACCCAAACCCAACGGCAGCCCCTAATTAAGCTAATTACGGCGCCTAACGAAGCTCACCTTGACGGGCTGGGCGGGCGTGGGGATGACGGGCGGGTGGGGCTGCAGGGCGGCGGGCGCGGCGGGCACGGGCGGCGCCGCCGGGGCCGGGGCGGGCGCGGGGGGCACGGGGGGCACCACGGTCATCACGGGCGGCGCCAGCAGCTCGGCGCTCACCGCGCCGGCGCCGCCGAACGGCAGCGGCGGCGCCAGGCCCGGCACCGGCGGCACCGGCGGCACCGGCGGCGCCGGGGACGAGGCTTGGGCGGCGTTGGGCACCGCCGAGGAGCCCGGCTTGGATGGCACTGCCGGGAGAAACTGAGTCAGGGGGGCGGGGGAATGGGGGCGGGGGAAAATACGCGGAAAAAATGGGAAACAGGGAGGACATGAGGGGGAATTTTGGGAGTTTTTTTTCAGGAATTTTTTGGGAAATTTTGAGGATTTCAGGGTTTTTTTGGGGGGGAATTCTGGGAATTTTTGGGGGGGAATTCTGGGAGTTTTTTGGGGGGAATTTTGAGGATCTTGGCTTTTTTTGGGGGGAGAACACGGGGAATTTTTGGATTTTTTTTCAGGAATTGCAGAAATTTTTTGGGAAATTTTGAGGATTTCAGGGTTTTCGGGGGGGGAATGTCAGGATTTTTTGGGGGAAATTTTGGGAATTTCGGGGGGGGGGAATTTTGTAGATTTGGGGATTATTTGGATGGAATTTTGGGGTTTTTTGGGGGGAATTTGGGGAATTTTTGGGAGGAATTTTGCAGATTTGGGGATTATTTGAGGGGAATGTTGGGATTTTTTGGGAATGTGGGACCCCCCACCTGGTTCCTTGCGGGCGCGGCCCCGGCCCTTGGTCTGGGCGATGACGATTTCCGTCTCCTCCTGCGTCATCTCCGAGATCTTCTGCAGGAAAAGCTTCTCCAGAGCTTCTGCCATCAGCACAATGTCATCTCCTGGCTGGAAAATGAGATTAAAAAATCAGGAATTTCCCCAAAATTCCCTGAGATTTTTCCCCCAAAATTTCCTGAGATTTTTCCTCAAATTTCCCTGGAATTTCCCCCAAAATTCCCTGCTTTTTTCCCCCAAAATTCCCTGCTTTTTTCCCTGTATGTCCCTGGAATTTTCCCCAGATCTCCCTGGAATTTTCCCCAAAGTTCCCTAAGATTTTCCCTCAAATTTCCCTGGAATTTCCCTCGAAATTCCTTGGAATTTTCCTAGAAATTCCCAGTTTTGCCCCCCGTATTTCCCTGTAATTTTCCCCAGAATTCCCATTTTTTTCCCCAAAATTCCCCGGAATTTCTGCCTACCTTGTTGTAGATGTAGCAGTTTGTAAACATGGTGTTGAAATCCTGGATACATTCTTGAGCGTTCCAGTAATAATTATTTTCCAAGCGTTTCTTTATTGTTCCCATATCCATCGGAGTTTTAATTATTTTATAATAATCCTGGGAAAAAATTGGGGATTTTAGAGATTTTTAAGGGTTTGGGTTCTTCTGGTTTGTTCCCGGATTCATCAGCACCTGGGTTTCTCCCAAAAATGGGGATTTTTAATTAAAACGGGGGAAAATTCAGGAAATTTAACCCCAAAGGCACCGAAATTGATCAAGTCCAAGTCTGAGACGTCAACTCCAACCATTGGATTGTCAACTCCAACCACTGGATCATCAACTCAACCATTGGGTCATCAACACAACCACTGGGTCATCAACTCAACCATTGGGTGATCAACTCAACCATTGGGTGATCAACTCAACCACTGGGTCATCAACTCAACCATTGGGTCATCAATGCAACCACTGAGCATCAACTCCAACCACTGGATCATCAACTCAACCACTGGGTCATCAACACAACCATTGGGTCATCAACTCAACCATTGGGTCATCAACTCAACCATTGGGTCATCAACTCAACCATTGGGTCATCAACTCAACCATTGGGTCATCAATGCAACCACTGAGCATCAACTCCAACCACTGGATCATCAACTCAACCATTGGGTCATCAACACAACCACTGGATCATCAACTCAACCATTGGGTCATCAATGCAACCACTGAGTCATCAACTCAACCATTGGGTCATCAATGCAACCACTGGATCATCAACTCAACCATTGGGTCATCAATGCAACCACTGGATCATCAACTCAACCATTGGGTCATCAACACAACCACTGAGTCATCAACTCAACCATTGGGTCATCAATGCAACCACTGGATCATCAACTCAACCATTGGGTCATCAACACAACCACTGGGCCATCAACCCAACCATTAGGTCATCAACTCAACCATTGGGTCATCAACTCCACCATTGAGCATCAACTCCACCATTAGGTCATCAACTCAACCATTGGGTCATCAAATCCAACCATTGGGTCATGAAACCCAACCATTGGGTCATCAACTCAACCACTGGGTCATCAACACAACCATTGGGTCATCAACTCCAACCACTGCATTGTCAACTCAACCACTGGGTCATCAACTCAACCAGTGGGGCATCAACGGAGCCATTGGAGCATCAAATCCAACCGTTGGATCATCAACTCAACCATTGGATCATCAACTGAAGCACTGGAGCATCAAATCCAACTTCTGGGTCATCAACTCAACCATTGGGTCATCAACTCCACCATTGAGCATCAACTCCACCATTGGGTCATCAACACAACCATTGGGTCATGAAACCCAACCACTGGGTCATCAACTCAACCATTGGAGCATCTACTCCAACTGTTGGATCAAGTCCAACCACTGGATCATCAAACCCCACCTGGATCATCTCGTTCAACCATGAGATCAAGCCCAACCATTGGACCACTGAATGCAACCATGGCATCAAGTCCAGCTTTGGATCATCAAGTCCAACTTTGGATCACCAAATCCAGCTTTGGATCATCAAGTCCAGCTTTGGATCATCAAATCCAGCTTTGGATCATCAAATCCAGCTTTGGATCATCAAGTCCAACTTTAGATCCAGTCCAACTTTGGATCATCAAATCCAACCACCACCTCAACCCCACCCACCACGATTCCCAGATTCCTGGAGAACCCCGACATTCCCCAACTCCAGGAGAACCCCAACATTCCCCATTCCTGGAGAACCCCAACATTCCCCAACTCCAGGAGAACCCCAACATTCCCCAGTCCTGGAGAACCCCAACATTCCCCAACTCCTGGAGAACCCCATTCCTGGAGAACCCCAACATTCCCCATTCCTGGAGAACCCCAACATTCCCCACTCCTGGAGAACCCCAACAGCCCCCAGTTCCTGGAGAACCCCAACATTCCCCATTCCTGGAGAACCCCAACATTCCCCAACTCCAGGAGAACCCCAACATTCCCCAACTCCTGGAGAATCTCAATATTCCCCAACTCCTGGAGAATCTCAGCATCCCCAACTCCTGGAGAACCCCAACATTCCCCACTCCTGGAGAACCCCGACGTTGCCCAGAGCTCACCGGGAGGTTGAGCTTGACGGCGTCCACGGGCTGCTGGAAGGGCCACGCGAACTGATGCTTCCAGAGGGTCTTGAGGACCACCTTGAGCAGATACTGCAGCTGGTTGGTTTGGCGCTTGGGTTTGTTGGGGTTGGACGTCTCCGGCGGCGGCGGATTGACCCCGACGCCGACCCCGGGCTGGGCCTGGCCCGGCGCCGGCGCCGCCGACGGCTGCGTGGAGTCCAGGGCGTCCGGCAGCACCGGGAGGTTCCGCAGGCGCGTGCCGGGGCCGCTCTCGGCCGCCATGGCGTTGATGCCGTTGCATTCCTCACCGGAGACCCTGGGGATGGGTGGGAAGGGCTCGAGCGCGGATTTGGGGGTCGGGACCACCCTGAGGGACCTGGGGTGGCACCAAGGGGGTTGGGATGATCCTGAGGTGGCACCAAGGGGGTTGGGACCACCCTGAGGGACCTGGGGTGGCACCAAGGGGTTTGGGACCACCCTGAGGGACCTGGGGTGGCACTAAGGGGGTTGGGACCACCCTGAGGGGGTTGGGAGCACCCTGAGGGAGCTGAGGTGGCTTTGGGACCACCCTGAGGGACCTGAGGAGGGTTTGGGACCACCCTGAGGGACCTGGGGTGGCTTTGGGACCACCCTGAGGGACCTGAGGAGGGTTTGGGACCACCCTGAGGGACCTGGGGTGGCTTTGGGACCACCCTGAGGGACCTGAGAAGGGTTTGGGACCACCCTGAGGGACCTGAGGAGGGTTTGGGACCACCCTGAGGGACCTGAGGAGGGTTTGGGACCACCCTGAGGGACCTGAGGTGGCTTTGGGACCACCCTGAGGGACCTGAGGAGGGTTTGGGACCACCCTGAGGGACCTGAGGAGGGTTTGGGACCACCCTGAGGGACCTGAGGTGGATTTGGGGGGTTGGGACTGAAATTTGGAGGAAAAAAGAAACAGAAATTTGGGGGAAAAGGGGCAGAAATTTGGGGGAAGAAGGGAGGAATTTGGGAAAAGGGGCAGAAATTTGGGGCAAAAAAAAAAATCAGGGAAAAAGGAGCAGAAATCTGGGGGGAAAGGGGCAGAAATTTGGGAGGAAAAGGGCAGAAATATGGGAGGAAAAGGGCAGAAATTTGGGGGGAAAAGGGCAGAAATTTGGGGGGAAAAGGGGCAGAAATTTGGGGGAAAAAGGCAGAAATTTGGGAGGAAAAGGGCAGAAATTTGGGGGAAAAAGGCAGAAATTTGGGGAGAAAGGGGCAGAAATTTGGGAAAAATTGGCAGAAACTCAGGGAAAAGAGGCAGAAATTTGGGGGAAAAAGGCAGAAATGTTGGGGAAAAAGACAGAAATTCAGGGAAAAGGGGCAGAAATTGGAGGGAAAGGGGCAGAAATTCAGGAAAAAGAGGCAGAGATTTGGAGGGAAAGGGCAGAAATTTGGAGGGAAAGGGCAGAAATTTGGGAAAAAGGGGCAGAAATTTGGGAAAAAGGGGCAGAAACTCAGGGAAAAGAGGCAGAAATTTGGGGAGAAAGGGGCAGAAATTTGGGAAAAATGGGCAGAAATTCAGGAAAAAGAGGCAGAAATTTGGAGGGAAAGGGCAGAAATTTGGGGAGAAAGGGGCAGAAATTTGGGGAAAAAAGGCAGAAATTCAGGGAAAAGGGGCAGAAATTGGAGGGAAAGGGGCAGAAATTCAGGAAAAAGGGGCAGAAATTGGAGGGAAAGGGGCAGAAATTCAGGAAAAAGAGGCAGAAATTTGGAGGGAAAGGGCAGAAATTTGGGGAGAAAGGGGCAGAAATTTGGGGAGAAAGGGGCAGAAATTTGGGGAAAAAAGGCAGAAATTTGGGGGGAAAGGGCAGAAATTTGGAGGGAAAGGGCAGAAATTTGGGAAAAAGGGGCAGAAATTTGGGGAAAAAAGGCAGAAATTTGGGGGGAAAGGGGCAGAAACTCAGGGAAAAGAGGCAGAAATTTGGAGGGAAAGGGCAGAAATTTGGGGAGAAAGGGGCAGAAATTTGGGAAAAATGGGCAGAAATTCAGGAAAAAGAGGCAGAAATTTGGAGGGAAAGGGCAGAAATTTGGGGAGAAAGGGGCAGAAATTTGGGGAAAAAAGGCAGAAATTCAGGGGAAAGAGGCAGAAATTTGGGGGGAAAGGGCAGAAATTTGGGGAAAAAGACAGGAATTCCTGGCCAAGGAGCAGAACTGGGGCAGGATTTGGGGATGTTTGCCAGCCCCGGTACCTCGTGGGATACATGGCCATGGAATTTCAGCCCGGAATCGCCGCGGAGTCAGAAATCGCTCGGCTTCTCCATGGATCCTGCCCCGGCTGCAGGCACGGCCTCACACCCCGACCTGAGGGAAAACCTTGGGAATTTCCTCCAGAACCCTGGAAATCCACCCTGCTTTTATGGGGATCCACAAAAACGGGGAGATCCCGATGCAAAAATGAGGATTTGGCACCAAAATTTGGGATTTTCCCGTTTTTTTCCAGCCCCAAATCCCCATTCCAAGGAAGGATTTCTGCTCTAGATCCCGACCTGAGGGAAAACCTTGGGAATTTCCGCCAAAATCCTGGAAATCCACCCTGCTTTTATGGGGATCCACAAAAACTGGGAGATCCCGATGGAAAAAATGAGGATTTGGCACCAAAATTTGGGATTTTCCCGTTTTTTTCCAGCCCCAAATCCCCATTCCAAGGAGGGATTTCTGCTCTAGATCCCGACCTGAGGGAAAACCTTGGGAATTTCCTCCAAAATCCTGGAAATCCACCCTGCTCTTATGGGGATCCACAAAAATGGGGAAATTCCAATGCAAAAATAAGGATTTGACACCAAAATTTGGGATTTTCCCGGTTTTTTCCAGCCCCAAATCCACATTCCAACGAGGGATTTGTGCTCCAGATCCTGACTCTGAGAGGGAAAACCTTGGGAATTTCCTCCAAAATCCTGGAAATCCACCCTGCTTTTATTGGGATCCACAAAAATGGGGAAATTCCAATGCAAAAATAAGGATTTGACACCAAAATTTGGGATTTTCCTGTTTTTTTTCCAGCCCCAAATCCGCATTTCAATGAGGGATTTGTGCTCCAGATCCTGACTCTGAGGAAAAAACCTTGGGAATTTCCTCCAAAATCCTGGAAATCCACCCTGATTTTATGGGGATCCACAAAAATGGGGAAATTCCAATGCAAAAATAAGGATTTGACACCAAAATTTGGGATTTTTCGGGGTTTTTTCCAGTTTTTTTCCCATTTTCCAGACCAAATCCCCATTCCAAGGAAGGATTTCTGCTCTAGATCCCGACCTGAGGGGGAAAACCTTGGGAATTTCCTCCAAAATCCTGGAAATCCACCCTGCTCTTATTGGCATGCACAAAAACGGGGAGATCCCGATGGAAAAATGAGGATTTGACACCAAAATTTGGGATTTTCCCGTTTTTTTCCAGCCCCAAATCCGCATTTCAATGAGGG
Organism: Vidua macroura; assembly: GCF_024509145.1. Taxonomy (NCBI): domain Eukaryota; kingdom Metazoa; phylum Chordata; class Aves; order Passeriformes; family Viduidae; genus Vidua; species Vidua macroura. Next base: position 318,720 of record NC_071609.1, read on the forward strand.
ATTTGTGCTCCAGATCCTGACTCTGAGAGGGAAAACCTTGGGAATGTTGGGAATTTCCTCCAAAATCCTGGAAATCCACCCTGCTCTTATTGGCATCCACAAAAACGGGGAAATTCCAATCCAAAAATAAGGATTTGACACCAAAATTTGGGATTTTCCCGTTTTTTTCCAGACCAAATCCCCATTCCAAGGAGGGATTTCTGCTCTAGATCCCGACCTGAGGGAAAACCTTGGGAATTTCCTCCAAAATCCTGAAAATCCACCCTGCTCTTATGGGGATCCACAAAAATGGGGAAATTCCAATGCAAAAATAAGGATTTGACACCAAAATTTGGGATTTTCCCGGTTTTTTCCAGCCCCAAATCCACATTCCAACGAGGGATTTGTGCTCCAGATCCTGACTCTGAGAGGGAAAACCTTGGGAATTTCCTCCAAAATCCTGGAAATCCACCCTGCTTTTATTGGGATCCACAAAAATGGGGAAATTCCAATGCAAAAATAAGGATTTGACACCAAAATTTGGGATTTTCCTGTTTTTTTCCAGCCCCAAATCCGCATTTCAATGAGGGATTTGTGCTCCAGATCCTGACTCTGAGGAAAAAACCTTGGGAATTTCCTCCAAAATCCTGGAAATCCACCCTGATTTTATGGGGATCCACAAAAATGGGGAAATTCCAATGCAAAAATAAGGATTTGACACCAAAATTTGGGATTTTTCGGGGTTTTTTCCAGTTTTTTTCCCATTTTCCAGACCAAATCCCCATTCCAAGGAAGGATTTCTGCTCTAGATCCCGACCTGAGGGGGAAAACCTTGGGAATTTCCTCCAAAATCCTGGAAATCCACCCTGCTCTTATTGGCATGCACAAAAACGGGGAGATCCCGATGGAAAAATGAGGATTTGACACCAAAATTTGGGATTTTCCCGTTTTTTTCCAGCCCCAAATCCGCATTTCAATGAGGGATTTGTGCTCCAGATCCTGACTCTGAGAGGGAAAACCTTGGGAATGTTGGGAATTTCCTCCAAAATCCTGGAAATCCACCCTGCTCTTATTGGCATCCACAAAAACGGGGAAATTCCAATCCAAAAATAAGGATTTGACACCAAAATTTGGGATTTTCCCGTTTTTTTCCAGACCAAATCCCCATTCCAAGGAGGGATTTCTGCTCTAGATCCCGACCTGAGGGAAAACCTTGGGAATTTCCTCAAAAATCCTGGAAATCCACCCTGCTCTTATTGGCATCCACAAAAATGGGGAAATTCCAATCCAAAAATAAGGATTTGACACCAAAATTTGGGATTTTCCCATTTTTTTCCAGCCCCAAATCCGCATTTCAACGAGGGATTTGTGCTCCAGATCCTGACTCTGAGGAAAAAAACCTTGGGAATTTCCTCCAAAACCCTGGAAATCCACCCTGCTCTTATGGGGATCCACAAAAATTGGGAGATCCCGATGGAAAAATGAGCATTTGGCACCAAAATTTGGGATTTTCCCGGTTTTTTCCAGCCCCAAATCCACATTCCAACGAGGGATTTCTGCTCCAGATCCTGACTCTGAGGAAAAAAACCTTGGGAATGTTGGGAATTTCCTCCAAAACCCTGGAAATCCACCCTGCTTTTATTGGCATCCACAAAAATGGGGAGATCCTGATGGAAAAATGAGCATTTGGCACCAAAATTTGGGATTTTTCTGTGTTTTTTCCCCATTTTTTCCCATTTTTCCAGACCAAATCCCCATTCCAAGGAGGGATTTCTGCTCTAGATCCCGACCTGAGGGTGAAAACCTTGGGAATTTCCTCCAAAATCCTGGAAATCCACCCTGCTTTTATGGGGATCCACAAAAATGGGGAAATTCCAATGCAAAAATAAGGATTTGACACCAAAATTTGGGATTTTTTCCCCGTTTTTTCCCATTTTTCCAGCCCCAAATCCCCATTTCAACGAGGGATTTGTGGCTGCTCCAAGAAAATCCCTGGAATTTCCCCCAGGAGTGCAGGAAAAGCTGGAATTTACCTGAGTTCCAGGTGCCCCTTCCAGGTGTGGCTCCCTCAGCCCCTGACCTTCATTTTCCACCTCACGCTGGAAAAAGCTCTGGGAAAAAAAATAAAAAAAAAGGGAATTCCATAAATTCCTGATTCTAGCCCCAAAACTCCCAATTTTAGCCTCAAAATTCCCAATTTTGGCCCCAAAATTTCCAATTCCAGCCTCAAAATTCCCAATTTTGGCCCCAAAATTTCCAATTCCAGCCTCAGATTTCCAATTTTGGCCCCAAAATTCCAAACTCCAGCCCTAAATTCCAAATCCAGACCTCATATTCCCAATCCACACCTCAAAATTCCCAAATCTGGCCCCAAATTCCCAATTTTGTCCCAAAAATTCCCAACTCAGGCCCTAAGATTCCCAATTCCAGCCCCAAATTCCCAATTCCAGCCCCAAATTCCCAATTCTGGCCCCAAATTCCCAATTCTGGCCCCAAATTCCCAATTCCCGTTCCCAAATTCCCAGTTCTGGCTCCAGATTCCCAATTTCAGCCCCAAATTCCCAATTCAGGCCCTAAAATTCCCAATCCCAGCCCCAAAATTCCCAATTTTGGCCCCAAATTCCCAATTCTGACCCTAAAATTCCCAAATCCAGCCCCAAATTCCCAATTCTGGCCCCAAAATTCCCAATTCTGGCCCCAAATTCCCAATTCCAGTCCTCAAATTCCCAATTCAGGCCCTAAAATTCCCAATTCTGTCCCCAAAATTCCCAATTCCAGCCCCAAAATTCCCAATTTCAGCCCCAAAATCTCCCCTGAATTGCCCCAAAAATGGGATTTAAACCCCCAGGAAATGAAGGAACCACAAACCCCCCCAGGTTAATTAACACCGGCCTTAACGAACATTTAGTGCTGGGTTTAAGTGGTGGAGCCCAAATCCAAGCCCAGGGATGGCAAAAAAAACAAAAAAAAAGGGGAAAATTCCCCAAATTCACCTCGAGAAATCCCAAATCCAGGAATTCTCCCTTGGAATTCCCCAAATCTTCACCCAAGCCCAGGAAATTTGGGATGAAAATTCCCATTTTTATCCAATTCCAGGGGAATTCCCAAAGAAAAACCCAAATATTTCAATCCCAGGAATTTTGGGATGAAAATTCCCAATTTTATCCAATTCCAAAGGAATTCCCAAAGGAAAATCCCAAATATTCCAATCCCAGGAAATTTGGGATGAAAATTCCCATTTTTATCCAATTCCAAGAGAATTCCCAAAGGAAAATCCCAAATATTTCAATCCCAGGACATTTGGGATGAAAATTCCCATTTTTATTCAATTCCAAGAGAATTTCTAAAGGAAAATCCCAAATATTCCAATCCCAGGAAATTTGGGATGAAAATTCCCATTTTTATCCAATTCCAAAGGAATTCCCAAAGGAAAATCCCAAATATTTCAATCCCAGGAATTTTGGGATGAAAATTCCCAATTTTATCCAATTCCAAAGGAATTCCTAAAGGAGAACCCCAAATATTCCAATCCCAGGAATTTTGGGATGAAAATTCCCATTTTTATTCAATTCCAAGAGAATTCCCAAAGGAAAATCTCAAATATTCCAATCCCAGGAAATTTGGGATGAAAATTCCCATTTTTATCCAATTCCAAGAGAATTCCCAAAGGAAAATCCCAAATATTCCAATCCCAGGAAATTTGGGATGAAAATTCCCATTTTTATTCAATTCCAAGAGAATTTCTAAAGGAAAATCCCAAATATTCCAATCCCAGGAATTTTGGGATGAAAATTCCCAATTTTATCCAATTCCAAAGGAATTCCTAAAGGAGAACCCCAAATATTCCAATCCCAGGAATTTTGGGATGAAAATTCCCATTTTTATTCAATTCCAGGGGAATTCCCAAAGGAAAATCCCAAATATTCCAATCCCAGGAAATTTGGGATGAAAATTCCCATTTTTATTCAATTCCAAAGGAATCCCCAAAGGAAAATCCCAAATATTCCAATCCCAGGAAATTTGGGATGAAAATTCCCATTTTTATCCAATTCCAAAGGAATTTCCAAAGGAAAATCCCAAATATTCCAATCCCAGGAATTTTGGGATAAAAATCTCCAGTTTTCTTCCAATTCCTTAAATAACTCCAAAATTTTGGGAATGATCCTCAAATTTTGGGAATTGATCCTTAAATAACCCCAATTTTTTGGGAATAATCCTGAAATAACCCCAAAATTTTGGGAAATTATCCTGAAATAACCCCAAAAATTTGGGAATGATCCTTAAATGACCCCAAAATTTGAGAACTGATCCTTAAATGACCCCAAAATTTAGAAATGATTCTTAAATAATTCCAAAATTTTGGGAGCTATCCTTAAATCACTCAAAAATTTGGGAATGATTCTAAAATAACACCAAAATCTTGGGAGTTATCCTTAAAAAACCCCAAAACTTCGGGAAAGATCCTTAAATAATCCCAAAATTCTGAAAATTGATCCTTAAATAATCCCAAAATTTTGAGAATTGATCCTTAAATAATCCCAAAATTTTGAGAATGATCCTCAAATAACCCCAAACTTTGGGAATGACACTCAAATTTTGGGAATTAATCCCCAAATGACCCCAAATTTTGGGAATTGATCCCCAAACAACCCCAAATTTTGGGAATTGAACCTCAAATAACCCCAAATTTTGGGAATTAATCCCCAAATAACCCCAAATTTTGGGAATTGAACCTCAAATAACCCCAAATTTTGGGAATTAATCCCCAAATAACCCCAAATTTTGGGAATTGATCCCCAAATAACCCCAAATTTTGGGAATTAATCTTCAAATAACCCCAAATTTTTGGAATTAATCCTCAAATGACCCCAAATTTTGGGAATTGATCCTCAAATAACCCCAAATTTTGGGAATTGAACCTCAAACCCCCCAAAACTTTGACAAGAAATGCTCAAAACACCCCAAAATTTGACACCAGACCCCCAAACAACCCCAAAATTGCGGCTCCAATCACCCCAAAATTTAGGAAAGGATCCCAAAATCCTCCCCAAACTTCGGGAAAGGATCCCAAAATCACATCCAGAATTCAGAAAATGATCCCAAATCCCTCAAACTTTGGGAAAAGACCCCAAAACCCTCAAAACTTTGGGAAAAGATCCCAAAATCACATCCACAATTCAGAAAATGACCCCAAAATCTCTCAAACTTTGGGTAAAGATCCCAAAATCCCCCAAACTTTGGGAAATGATCCCAAAATCCCATCCAGAATTCAGAAAATGATCCCAAAATCCCCCAAACTTTGGGAAGGATCCCAAAATCCCTCAAACTTTGGGAAAAGATCCCAAAACCCTCAAAACTTTGGGAAAAGATCCCAAAATCACCCCCAGAATTCAGAAAAGAATCCCCAAATCCCCCAAACTTTGGGAAATGATCCCAAAATCCCCCAAACTTTGGGAAATGATCCCCAGAATCCCCCAAACTTTGGGAAGGATCCCAAAATCCCCCAAACTTTGGGAAATGACCCCAAAATCCCTCAAAACTTTGGGAAATGATCCCCAAATCCCCCAAACTTTGGGAAGGATCCCAAAATCCCCCAACTTTGGGAAAAGATCCCAAAATCCCCCAAACTTTGGGAAATGATCCCAAAATCCCTCAAAACTTTGGGAAGGATCCCAAAATCCCTCAAACTTTGGGAAAAGATCCCAAAACCCTCAAAACTTTGGGAAAAGATCCCAAAATCACCCCCAGAATTCAGAAAAGAATCCCCAAATCCCCCAAACTTTGGGAAATGATCCCAAAATCCCCCAAACTTTGGGAAATGATCCCCAGAATCCCCCAAACTTTGGGAAGGATCCCAAAATCCCCCAAACTTTGGGAAATGACCCCAAAATCCCTCAAAACTTTGGGAAATGATCCCCAAATCCCCCAAACTTTGGGAAGGATCCCAAAATCCCCCAACTTTGGGAAAAGATCCCAAAATCCCCCAAACTTTGGGAAATGATCCCAAAATCCCTCAAAACTTTGGGAAGGATCCCAAAATCCCCCAAACTTTGGGAAATGATCCCAAAATCCCTCAAACTTTGGGAAATGATCCCAAAATCCCCCAACTTTGGGAAATGATCCCAAAATCCCCCAACTTTGGGAAATGATCCCAAATCCCCCAAACTTTGGGAAATGATCCCAAATCCCCCAAACTTTGGGAAATGATCCCAAAATCCCCCAAACTTTGGGAAATGATCCCAAAATCCCTCAAAACTTTGGGAAATGATCCCAAAATCCCCCAAACTTTGGGAAATGATCCCAAAATCACCCCCAGAATTCAGAAAAGGATCCCAAAATCCCCCAAACTTTGGGAAGGATCCCAAAATCCCTCAAAACTTTGTGAAGGATCCCAAAATCCCCCAAACTTTGGGAAAAGACCCCAAAATCCTTCAAAACTTTGGGAAGGATCCCAAAATCCCCCAAACTTTGGGAAAGGATCCCAAAATCCCTCAAAACTTTGGGAAATGATCCCAAAATCCCCCCAACTTTTGGAAATGATCCCAAAATCCCCCAAACTTTGGGAAATGATCCCAAATCCCCCAAACTTTGGGAAATGATCCCAAAATCCCCCAAACTTTGGGAAATGATCCCAAAATCCCCCAAACTTTGGGAAATGATCCCAAAATCCCTCAAACTTTGGGAAATGATCCCAAAATCCCCCAAACTTTGGGAAAGGATCCCAAATCCCCCAAACTTTGGGAAATGATCCCAAAATCCCCCAAACTTTGGGAAATTATCCCAAAATCCCCCAAACTTTGGGAAAGGATCCCAAATCCCCCAAACTTTGGGAAATGATCCCAAAATCCCCCAAAACTTTGGGAAATGATCCCAAAATCACATCCAGAATTCAGAAAATGATCCCAGAATCCCTCAAACTTTGGGAAATGATCCCAAATCCCCCAAACTTTGGGAAGGATCCCAAAATCCCCCAAACTTTGGGAAGGATCCCAAAATCCCTCAAACTTTGGGAAATGATCCCAAATCCCCCAAACTTTGGGAAGGATCCCAAAATCCCTCAAACTTTGGGAAATGATCCCAAAATCCCCCAAACTTTGGGAAATGATCCCAAAATCCCCCAAACGTTGGGAAATGATCCCAAAATCCCTCAAAACTTTGGGAAATGATCCCAAAATCCCCCAAACTTTGGGAAATGATCCCAAAATCCCCCAAACTTTGGGAAATGATCCCAAATCCCCCAAACTTTGGGAAATGATCCCAAATCCCCCAAACTTTGGGAAAAGACCCCAAAATCCTTCAAAACTTTGGGAAGGATCCCAAAATCCCTCAAACTTTGGGAAATGATCCCAAATCCCCCAAACTTTGGGAAGGATCCCAAAATCCCTCAAACTTTGGGAAATGATCCCAAAATCCCTCAAAACTTTGGGAAATGATCCCAAAATCCCCCAAACTTTGGGAAATGATCCCAAAATCCCCCAAACTTTGGGAAAGGATCCCAAATCCCCCAAACTTTGGGAAATGATCCCAAAATCCCCCAAACTTTGGGAAAGGATCCCAAAATCCCTCAAAACTTTGGGAAATGATCCCAAATCCCCCAAACTTTGGGAAATGATCCCAAAATCCCTCAAAACTTTGGGAAATGATCCCAAAATCCTTCAAAACTTTGGGAAATGATCCCAAATCCCCCAAACTTTGGGAAATGATCCCAAAATCCCCCAAACTTTGGGAAATGATCCCAAAATCCCCCAACTTTGGGCGGTGCTGCTCCAAACGCCCAAGCTCCCAAAATCCCGGCCCCTCCCCCAGCTCCTCCAGCCCCACCCCCGGCTCATTAAGCGCTAATTAGCGGCTAATTAACCCCGGCTTCACCCAGCGCCAGGGAAAGCTTTCCCGGGAAAACCCTGCCCAGGAGGCTTTGGGCTCATCCCAGGGAAATTGGGGAATTCTGGGGGGTGAAATCCAAGGGAATGGCAGGGGGAGAGGGATTGCCAGCCCAAAACCTCGGGAATTCCCTCAGGTTCCAAATTCCCATCCCAAAATATCCAGGAATTCCCTCAGGCTGGGAATTCCATCCTCAAAACCTCGGGAATTCCAACCTCAAAACCTCGGGAATTCCCTCAGGTTCCAAATTCCCAGCCCAAAATATCCAGGAATTCCCTCAGGTTCCAAATTCCCATCCCAAAATATCCAGGAATTCCCTCAGGTTCCAAATTCCCAGCCCCAAAACTTCAGGAATCCCCTCAGGCTCACAATTCCATCCTCAAAACCTCAGGAATTCCCTCAAGCTGGGAATTCCAATCCCAAAATACCCAGGAATTCCCTCAGGCTGGAAATTCCAGCCCCAAAATACCCAGGAATTCCCTCAGGCTCCAAATTCCAATCCCAAAATATCCAGGAATTCCCTCGGGCTGGGAATTCTATCCTCAAAACCTCTGGAATTCCCTCAGGCTGGGAATTCCAACCTCAAAACCTCAGGAATTGTCTCAGGGTGGGAATTCCATCCTCAAAACCTCCAGAATTCCCTCAGGTTCCAAATTCCCATCCCAAAATATCCAGGAATTCCCTCAGGCTGGGAATTCCATCCTCAAAACCTCAGGAATTCCCTCAGGCTCCAAATTCCCATCCGAAAATACCCAGGAATTCCCTCAGGCTGGGAATTTCAGCCCCAAAACCTTGGGAATTCCCTCAGGCTGGAAACTCTAACTCCAAAATTTTGGGAATTCCCTCAGGCTCCAAATTCCCATCCCTAAAACCTTGGGAATTTCCTCAGGCTGGAAATTCCCACCCCAAAACCTCAGGAATTCCCTCAGGCTGGGAATTCCATCCTTAAAACCTCTGGAATTCCCTCAGGTTCCAAATTCCCATCCCAAAATATCCAGGAATTTCCTCAGGCTGGAAACTCCAGCCCCAAAACATTGGGAATTTCCTCAGGCTCACAATTCCCATCCCAAAATATCCAGGAATTCCCTCAGGCTCCAAATTCCCATCCCTAAAACCTCAGGAATTCCCTCAGGTTGGGAATTCCAGCCCCAAAATACACAGGAATTCCCTCAGGTTCCAAATTCCCATCCCAAACAAATCCAGGAATCCCCTCAGGCTGGGAATTCCAACCTCAAAACTTCAGGAATTCGCTCAAGCTCTAAATTCCCACCCCAAAACATTGGAAATTTCCTCAGGTTCCAAATTTCCATCCCAAAATATCCAGGAATTCCCTCAGGCTGGGAATTCCCACCCCAAAACCTCAGGAATTCCCTCAGGCTCACAATTCCCATCCCAAAATATCCAGGAATTCCCTCAGGCTCCAAATTCCCATCCCTAAAACCTCAGGAATTCCCTCAGGCTGGGAATTCCATCCTCAAAACCTCAGGAATTCCCTCAGGCTGGGAATTCCCACCCCAAAACTTCAGGAATTCCCTCAGGCTGGGAATTCCAACCCCAAAATACACAAGAATTCCCTCATCTTCCAAATTCCCATCCCAAATAAATCCAGGAATTCCCTCAGGCTGGGAATTCCAACCTCAAAACTTCAGGAATTCGCTCAAGCTCTAAATTCCCATCCCAAAACATTGGGAATTCCCTCAGGTTCCAAATTCCCAGCCCAAAATATCCAGGAATTCCCTCAGGCTGGGAATTCCCACCCCAAAACTTCAGGAATTCCCTCAGGCTGGGAATTCCAACCTCAAAACCTCTGGAATTCCCTCAGGCTGGGAATTCCATCCTCAAAACCTCAGGAATGCCCTCAGGCTGGGAATTCCATCCTTAAAACCTCTGGAATTCCCTCAGGTTCCAAATTCCATCCAAAATATCCAGGAATTTCCTCAGGCTGGAAATTCCAGCCCCAAAACATTGGGAATTTCCTCAGGCTCACAATTCCCATCCCAAAATATCCAGGAATTCCCTCAGGCTCCAAATTCCCATCCCTAAAACCTCAGGAATTCCCTCAGGCTGGGAATTCCAACCTCAAAACCTCAGGAATTCCCTCAGGCTGGGAATTCCAACCCCAAAATACACAAGAATTCCCTCATCTTCCAAATTCCCATCCCAAATAAATCCAGGAATCCCCTCAGGCTGGGAATTCCAACCTCAAAACTTCAGGAATTCGCTCAAGCTCTAAATTCCCATCCCTAAAACATTGGAAATTCCCTCAGGTTCCAAATTCCCATCCCAAAATATCCAGGAATTCCCTCAGGCTCCAAATTCCCACCCCAAAACTTCAGGAATTCCCTCAGGCTGGGAATTCCAACCTCAAAACCTCAGGAATTCTCTCAGGTTCCAAATTTCCATCCCAAAATATCCAGGAATTCCCTCAGGCTGGGAATTCCAGCCCCAAAACCTTGGGAATTCCCTCAGGCTGGGAATTCCCGCCCCAAAACCTCAGGAATTCCCTCAGGTTCCAAATTCCCATCCCTAAAACCTCAGGAATTCCCTCAGGTTCCAAATTCCCATCCCAAAATATCCAGGAATCCCCTCAGGCTGGGAATTCCCACCCCAAAACCTCAGGAATTCCCTCAGGCTCACAATTCCCATCCCTAAAACCTTGGGAATTCCCTCAGGCTGGGAATGCCGACCCCAAAATACACAAGAACTCCCTCAGGTTTTAAATTCCTGTCCCAAAACTTTGGGAATTCCCTCAAGTTCTGAATTTCCTGCCCAAAACACCTGGGAATTCCTTCAGGTTCCAAATTCCAATCCCTAAATTCCCAGAAATTCCCTCAGGTTCCCAATTCCCATCCCTAAAACCTCAGGAATTCCTTCAGGTTCCAAATTCCCATCCCCAAAAAAATCCAGGAATTCCCTCAGTGTCCCATTCCCATCCCAAAAATCCCAGGAATTCCCTCAGTGTCCCATCCCCATCCCAAAAAATCCCAGGAATTCCCTCAGTGTTTTATTCCCATCCCAAAACATCCCAAAATTCCCTCAGTGTCCCATTCCAATCCTGGGAATTGCTTCATGTTCCCAATTCCCATCCCCAAAATCCCGGGAATTCCCTCAGTGCTTCACCCCTATCCCAAAAGTCCCAGGAATTCCCTCAGTGTTTTATTCCCATCCCAAAAATCCCCAAAAATTCCCTCATGTTCCCAATTCCCATCCCAAAAATCCCAGGAATTCCCTCAATGTCCCATTCCCATCCCAAAAATCCCAGAACTCCCTCAGTGTTTGTTTTCCATCCCAAAATTCCTAGGAATTTTCTCAGTGTTCCATCAACATCCTAAAAATCCCAGGAATTCCCTCAGTGAGCACTTTCCATCCCAAATAAAATGGGAATTCCCTCACGTTCCCAATTCCCATCCCAAAAATCCCAGGAATTCCCTCAGTGCTCCATCCCCATCCCAAAACATCCGGAATTCCCTCAGTGTCCCATCCCCATCCCAAAAATTCCCTCATGTTCCCAATTCCCATCCCAGGAATTCCCTCATGTTCCCAATTCCCATCCCAGGAATTCCCTCATGTTCCCAATTCCCATCCCAGGAATTCCCTCATGTTCCCAATTCCCATCCCAGGAATTCCCTCATGTTCCCAATTCCCATCCCAGGAATTCCCTCATGTTCCCAATTCCCAACCTAAAACATCCAGAATTCCCTCAGTGTGCCCTTTCCATCCCCAAAAAAACTGGGAATTCCCTCAGTGTGCACTCCTCATCCCAAAAGGACTGGGAATTCTCTCAGTGTCCCACTCCCATCCCAAAAATCCCAGGAATTCCCTCAGTGTCCCAATTCCCATCCCAAAAATACCCAAAAATTCCCTCATGTTCCCATCCTTAAACATCCAGGAATTCCCTCAGTATTCCCAATTCCCACCCCAAAACATCCAGGAATTCCCCCAGCGTTTTATTCCCATCCCAAAACACCCAGGAATTCTCTCAGTGTCCCATTCCCATCCCAAAACACCCAGGAATTCCCTCAGCGTTTCATTCCCATCCCAAAAAAAGCCAAAAATTCTCTCATTTTCCCAATTCCCACCCTATAAAAACCAGGAATTCCCTCAGTGTCCCAATTCCCATCCCAAAAATCCCAGAGATTCCCTCAGTGTTCCATCTCCATCCTAAAACATCCCAAAATTCCCTCAGTGTTTTATTCCCATCCCAAAACATCCAGGAATTGCCTCAGTGTCCCATTCCCATCCCAAAAATCCCCAAAAATTCTCTCATGTTCCCAAATCCCATCCCAAAAACCCTGGGAATTCCCTCAGCGCTTCATCCCCATCCTAAAACATCCCAAAATTCCCTCAGTGTTTTATTCCCATCCCAAAACATCAGGAATTCCCTCAGTGAACACTTTCCATCCCCAAAATCCCGGGAATTCCCTCAGTGTCCCACTCCCATCCCAAAACATCCCAAAATTCCCTCAGTGTCCCATTCCAATCCTGGGAATTGCTTAATGTTCCCAATTCCCATCCCCAAAATCCCGGGAATTCCCTCAGTGCTTCACCCCTATCCCAAAAATCCCGGGAATTCCCTCAGTGTCCCTTTCCCACCCTATAAAAACCGGGAATTCCCTCAGCGTACCCTTCCCATCCCAAAAATCTCCTCAGTGTCCCATCCCCATCCCAAAAATCCCGGCAATTCCCTCAGTGTCCCATTCCCATCCCAAAAACCCCGGGAATTCCCTCAGTGTCCCTCTCCCATCCTATAAAAACCGGGAATTCCCTCAGTGTGCCCTTCTCACCCCAAAAATCTCCTCAGTGTCCCATTCTCATCCCAAAAATCCCGGCAATTCCCTCAGTGTCCCATTCCCATCCCAAAAACTCCGGGAATTCCCTCAGTGTCCCATTCCCATCCCAAAAACCCCGGGAATTCCCTCAGTGTCCCATTCCCACCCTATAAAAACCGGGAATTCCCTCAGTGTGCCCTTCTCACCCCAAAAATCTCCTCAGTGTCCCATTCTCATCCCAAAAATCCCTGGAATTCCCTCAGTGTCCCATTCCCATCCCAAAAACGCCGGGAATTCCCTCAGTGTCCCTCTCCCATCCTATAAAAACCGGGAATTCCCTCAGTGTCCCTCTCCCATCCTATAAAAACCGGGAATTCCCTCAGTGTCCCATCCCCATCCCAAAATCCCGGGAATGCCCTCAGTGTTCCCAATTCCCATCCCAAAATCCCGGGAATGCCCCCGAGCTCCCGGTGTCCCCCCGAACCCCCGCCATCCCCTCAGGAGCGGCGCCGTTCCCAGCGCCGAGCGCTCCAACGTCACCGCTCCCCAAAGCCGCCCCAAACCCCGGGAATTCGGGAAGAACCGCGCCGGGGAAGGTCGAAGCCGGCCCGGGCGGGGCGGCGGCGCCGGGCCCGGTGAGGCCCCGCGGCCCCGGGCCGCCCTCAGCGCGTCCTCCCCTCACGGAGCGGGCGGGGGCGGCCCCGCGGGGCGGGAGCGGCCTGGGCCTAACGGGGGCGGGCTGGGCCTAACGGGGGGCGGGCTCCCTCCGCCGCAGCGGCGCGGCCCGGCGCGGCCCCGCGGGCGCTGCCGGCGCCGTGCCGGGGCTCACTCACCGCGGGCCGGGCCGGGCCGGGCCGGCGCTGCCGCCGCGCAGGAGCCGCCGCCGCTTCCTCCCGGTCCGCGACAAAATGGCGGCGGCAGGAAGTGCCCCCCGCGCGCCGGCCCCGCCCCGCGCTACGCCAACGGCGTAAGGCGGCCCCGCCCGCGCCGCGCACGCCCGGCGCTACGCAAACGGCGCAACGCCGCGCCGGGCTAAACGTACGCCAACGGCGTAAGGCGGCGCCGAGCGGCGCTTACGCAAACGGCGCAGCGCGGCCCCGCCCGCCCCGCCCCGCGCCCTACGCAAACGGCGTAACCCCGGCGGCGCAGGGCGGAGGGCGCTCCGCCGCGACCCCCGCGGCCCCCGGAGCCCCCGCGCCGCCCGGTGAGGGCGGACGGGCCGCGGATCGCCCGCCCGCCGCACCGGGAGGCGGCGGAGAGAGCGGCGGGCGCGGCGCGCGACCGGCGCTCGCGCCGGCGGCGCCCCCGCCTTTACGGCGTTGGCGCAGCGGCGGGGCCCGCGCCGCAGTTTACGCCGTTGGCGTAGCCGCCCCGACGCAGCGGCCGCATTACGCAATGCGGGTTACGCCGGCGGGGCGACGTAAGCGGCGTTGGTGAATCGCGGCACCCCCATGAAGCCCACCCGGTGTCCCCGCTCCTTCCTCCCGCTTCCCCTCAGCGCCGGCGGCGCCCCCGGCCCGGCCCGGCCCGGCCCTCCCGGCGCGCCCGCGGCGGCCCCGCTCTTACCTGAGGGGGCCGCGCCGCTCCGGGCCGGGCCGGGCCGGGCCGCCCTCCCTCCCTCCCGGCGGGCCGGGGGCGGCGGCGGGGGCGGAGGAGGAGGAGGAGGAGGAGGAGGAGGGAGGGGAGGGGGCGGGGGGGCCGCGGGCACCGAGGGGCAGCGGGTCCGGGCAGCGGCGCCGCACTGACCTCACCGCGCTGCGCGTGACGTCACGGCGCACCGGGACACGCCCACCGCCGCCGGCCCCGCCGCGTGACGTCACGGGAGGGAGCGGAGGGGGGGGAACCGGGGGGGGGGGAGGGGACATGGAGGGGACCGGGGGACACCGGGGGGGGGGGGGGACACCGGGGGAGGGTCCTGGTGACACTTTGGGGGTCCCTGGGATATTTTGGGGGTCCTGGGATATTTTTGGGGAGGGGTCCTTGGGGACTTTGGGGACATTTTGGGGGTCCCTGAAGAAAATTTTGGGGACTTTTGGGGGGGTCCTGGTGACATTTTTGGGGGTCCCAGGGACATTTTGGGGACTTTTGGGGGGTTTTGGGGGATCTGGGGACATTTTGGGGGTCCCTGGGATATTTTCGGGGGGGGGGGGTTGGGGACATTTTGGGGGTCCTGGTGACACTTTGGGGGCCCCTGGGGACATTTTGGGGACTTTTGGGGGGTTTTGGGGACCTTTGGGGGGGTCCCTGGGGACATTTTGGGGTCCTGCGATATTTTGGGGAGGGGTCCTTGGGGACTTTGGGGACATTCTGGGACCTTTGGGAGGTTTGGGGGTCCCCGGGGACTTTTTTTGGGGTGTTTGGGGACATTTTGGGGGTCCTGGTGACATTTTGGGGGTCCCAGGGGACAATTTGGGGATTTTGGGGACGTTTCAGGGGTCCTGGGACGTTTGGGGGTCCCTGGAATATTTTGGGGAGGGGTCCTTGGGGACTTTGGGGACATTTTGGGGAACTTTGGGGGTCCCTGGGATATTTTGGGGGGGGGTGGGGACATTTTGGGGGTCCCAGGGGACATTTCAGGGACTTTTGGGGGGTCTTGGGGACCTTTGGGGGGGTCCCTGGGGACATTTTGGGGTCCTGGGATATTTTGGGGAGGGGTCCTTGGGGACTTTGGGGACATTCTGGGGACCTTTGGGGAGGTTTGGGGGGTCCCCGGGGACTTTTTTTGGGTGTTTGGGGACATTTGGGGGTCCCGGGGACAATTTGGGGGATTTTGGGGACATTTGGGGGACCTTTGGGGGTCCCTGGGATATTTTTGGGGGGTATTTGGGACATTTTGGGGGGTCCTGGGGGACGTTTTTGGGGGTCCCTGGAACAATTTGGGGACATTTTGGGGGTCCCAGGGACATTTTGGGGACTTTTGGGGGGTTTTGGGGGATCTGGGGACATTTTGGGGGTCCCTGGGATATTTTTGGGGGTATTTGGGGACATTTTGGGGGTCCCTGGGATATTTTGGGGGGGGTTGGGGACGTTTCGGGGGTCCCAGGGGACGTTTGGGGGTCCTGGGATATTTTTGGGGAGGGGTCCTTGGGACTTTGGGGACATTTTGGGGGTCCCTGAAGAAAATTTTGGGGACTTTTGGGGGGTCCTGGTGACATTTTGGGGCTCCAGGGACATTTTGGGGACTTTTGGGGGTTTTGGGGGGATCTGGGGACATTTTGGGGGTCCCTGGGATATTTTTGGGGGGTCCCTGGGGACAATTTGGGGATTTGGGGACGTTTCAGGGGTCCCTGGGACGTTTGGGGGTCCTGGGATATTTTTGGGGGGGGGGGTCCTGGGGACATTTTGGGGGTCCCAGGGACATTTTGGGGACTTTTAGGGGGTTTTGGGGGGATCTGGGGACATTTTGGGGGTCCCTGGAATATTTTGGGGACTTTTGGGGGGATTTGGGGACTTTTTGGGGGGGATCTGGGGACATTTTGGGGTCCTGCGATATTTTGGGGAGGGGTCCTTGGGACTTTGGGGACATTTGGGGGACCTTTGGGGGTCCTGGGATATTTTTGGGGGGGGTCCTGGGGACATTTTGGGGGTCCCTGGGGACATTTTGGGGGTCCCAGGGACATTTTGAGGACTTTTAGGGGGTTTTGGGGGGATCTGGGGACATTTTGGGGGTCCCTGGGATATTTTGGGGAGGGGTCCTTGGGGACTTTGGGACATTTTGGGGATCCCTGGGGACATTTTGGGGACTTTTGGGGGGATCTGGGGACATTTTGGGGGTCCCTGGAACAATTTGGGGACATTTTGGGGGTCCCAGGGACATTTTGGGGACTTTTGGGGGGTCCCTGGGACCTTTGGGGGGGATTTGGGGACATTTTGGGGTCCTGGATATTTTGGGGAGGGGGTCCTTGGGGACTTTGGGGACATTCTGGGGATCCCTGGGACAATTTGGGGGATTTTGGGACATTTTGGGGATTTTGGGGTCCCCCCCCCGGGAAATTCCCATTCCAGAGAAATTCGGGATCAATTTAAAGAAAAACCCCCCAAAAATTCCCATTTTTTGGAATTCCCTTCAGTTTTTGGGGTGAAAAAAGAGAATTTTGGTTAAACCCAAAAATCAGGGATTGCTTCAAAACCCAAAATCCCAAAGAATTCCTGGATTTATTTTTTAGGGAATTCTACAGAAAAAAGAGGGATAAAAATCACAGTAGTGGAGCTCCCAAATTTTCCTGGAAAAGGGAAATTTGGAGGAAAAAAAATCGGGAATTTCTCCCAAAAATCCCCCCTTGGATTGGGATCATTCCTTAAAAATCCCAATCCAGCCCCAAATCCTCACCGGGAACGAGAAAAAGGAAATTAAAGGAAAAAATCCCAATTTTTTTGGGAAAAATCTTCCCTAAAATGGAGGAATTTTAGGAAAAAAACGAAGGAAATTTTCCCAAACTTCCAACTTTTTATTTTTCCCATTTTTTGGGGCTTTTTTTCTTCCGGAAACTGCCCCAAAATCCCAGCAGAGAATTCCTCAGGGATGGGAAAATTTGGGAATTTCTCCTCTTTTGTGGCTTCTTCATCCTGGAAAAAAAAAAAAAAAACAAACCACAAAAAATCAGGAATGGGAGGGAAAAAAAATTTAATTTTCATGAATTTCCCAGGAATTCTCCCAAAATCCTGGGGGAAAAATGGATAAATCCTCACCTTTTCCTGGAATTCTCAGGGGCTCTTCCACGTCTTTCTCTTCCTCCTTTTCCGGGATTTTTTCTGGAATTTTTTCCTCATTTTCCGGGTTTTTTTCCTCATTTCCCGGGATTTTTTCTGCATTTTTTTCCTCTTTTTCTGGGTTTTTTTCTGCATTTTTCCCCTCTTTTTCCAGGATTTTTTCTGGATTTTTTTCCTCTTTTCCCAGGATTTTTTCTGGAATTTTTCCCTCTTTTCCCAGGATTTTTTCTGGAATTTTTTCCTCATTTTCCAGGATTTTTCCCAGTTTTTTTTCTGGCGTTTTCCCCGGAATTTTCTCCTCCTCTTCCCCCTCCCCTCCCTCAGTTTCCTTTTGGGGGGAAATCCCGAATTCCTGGGCTTCTGCTGTGGGATTTTCCTGGGAATTTTCGGGAATTTCGGGATTTTCCGGCTCCTCCAGGAAGGGCGGCACCAGGAGGGGCCTGGGGGGCTCCAGGAATTCCTGGGATTTGGGGGAATCTCCGGGGATTTCCGCTTCTCCCGGGATTTTTCCCGGCGTTTCCGTGGATTTGGGGCTTTCCTGGGATTCTCCCGGCGGCTCCTCCGTGAAGGGATCTTCACCCTGGGAATGGGGGGAAAAATGGGAATTTTGGGGGAAAATGGAAAATTGGGGGGAAATGGGGGGAAAAGGGAAATTTGGGGGAAAACCAGGGAAAATTGGGGAAAAAAAAACATGGAAAATTGGGAAAAAAAACATGGAAAATTGGGGAAAAAAACATGGAAAATTGGGGGAAAAAAAAGGGAAAATTGGGGAAAAAAACATGGAAATTTGGGGAAAAAAACAGGGAAATTTGGGGGAAAAAAACATGGAAATCTGGGGAAAAAAACATGGAAATTTGGGGGAAAACCAGGGAAAATTGGGGAAAAAAAACATGGAAAATTGGGGGAAAAACCAGGGAAATTTGGGGGGAAAACCAGGGAAAATTGGGGAAAAAAACATGGAAATTTGGGGGAAAAAAACATGGAAATCTGGGGGAAAACCAGGGAAAATTGGGGGAAAAAAAACATGGAAAATTGGGGAATAAAACAGGGAAATTTGGGGAAAAACCAGGGAAATTGGGGAAAAAAACATGGAAAATTGGGGAGAAATGGAAAATTGGGGGGGGAATCCATTGAAAATGAGGGAAAATCATGGAAAATTGGGGAAAAAAACAGGGAAAATTGGGGGGAAAAACATGGAAATTTGGGGGAAAACCAGGGAAAATTGGGGAAAAAAAACAGGGAAAATTGGGGAGAAAACCTGGAAAAATCGGGGGAAAACAGTGGAAATTGGGGAAAAAACAGGGAAAATTAGGGGGGGAAATGGAAAATTGGGGGGGAATCCATTGAAAATGAGGGAAAATCATGGAAAATTGGGGAAAAAAACAGGGAAAATTGGGCAAAAAAACATGGAAATTTGGGGGAAAACCAGGGAAAATTGGGGAAAAAACAGGGAAAATTGGGGAAAAAACATGGAAATTTGGGGGAAAACCAGGGAAAATTGGGGAAAAAAACAGGGAAAATTGGGGAGAAATGGAAAATTGGGGGGAATCCATTGAAAATGAGGGAAAATCATGGAAAATTGGGATAAAATAATAGAAATTGGGGGAAAACAAGGGGAATTGGGAAAAAAAAGGGAAAATGGGGTGGAAAACCATGGAAGTTTGGGGAAAAACATGGAAAATTGGGGGGAAAAGCATGGAAATGTCAGGAAAAAAAAGGGAAATTTGGGAGAAAAAAAGGGAAATTAGGGGGAGAAAGGAAAAAGGGGGAAAACCATGGAAATTGGGGAAAAACAGGAAAATTGGGAAAAATCCATTGAAAAATGGGGAGAAAAACAGGGAAATTGGGGGGGAAAATGGAAAAATTGGGGAAAAACAGGGAAATTTGGGGGTGAAAGGGAAAAAGGGGGGAAAACCATGGAAAATTGGGGGAAAAAACAGGAAAATTGGGAAAAATCCATTGAACAATGGGGAGAAAAAACAGGGAAAATGGGGAGGAAAGCATGGAAATTTGGGGAAAAAACAGGGAAAATTGGGAAAAAACAGGGAAAATTGGGGGAAAACCAGGGAAAATTGAGGGGGAAACATTGAAAATGAGGGGAAATCATTGAAAATTGGGGAGAAAAACCTGGAAATTTCAGGAAAAAAGAACGGAAATTTGGGAGAAAAAGGAAAAAGGGGGGACAACCATGGAAATTGGGGGAAAAACAGGAAAATTGGGAAAAATCCATTGAAAAATGGGGAGAAAAACAGGGAAAATGGGGGGAAAAACAGGGAAAATTTGGGGAAAAACAGGGAAAATTGTGGAGAAATGGAAAAATTGAGGAAACCCAGGGAAAATTGGAGAGGAAATCCATTGAAATTTGGGGAGAAAAACAGGGAAAATTGGGGAAAAAAACATGGAAATTTCAGGAAAAACAGGGAAATTTGGGGGGAAAAGGAAAAAGGGGGGAAAATCATGGAAAATTGCGGAAAAAACAGGAAAATTGGGAAAAATCCATTGAAAAATGGGGAGAAAAACAGGGAAAATGGGGGGAAACCATGGAAATTTGGGGAAAAACAGGGAAAATTGTGGAGAAATGGAAAAATTGGGGAAACCCAGGGAAAATTGGAGGGAAATCCATTGAAAATTGGGGAGAAAAACATGGAAATTGGGGAAAAAAACCATGGAAATTTCAGGAAAAAACAGGGAAATTTGGGGGGAAAAGGGAAAAAGGGGGGAAAATCATGGAAAATTGGGGAAAAAACAGGAAAATTGGGAAAAATCCATTGAAAAATGGGGAGAAAAACAGGGAAAATGGGGGGGAAACATGGAAATTTGGGGAGAAAAACAGGAAAAATGGGGAAAAAACATGGAAAATTGGGGAAAACCAGGGAAAATTGGGGGGGAAACATTGAAAATGAGGGGAAATCATTGAAAATTGGGGAAAAAACCTGGAAATTTCAGGAAAAAAACCGGAAATTTGGGAGAAAAAGGAAAAAGGGGGGAAAAAACATGGAAATTGGGGGAAAAAACAGGAAAATTAAGGAAAATCCATTGAAAAATGGGGAGGAAAAACAGGGAAAATGGGGGGGGAAACCAGGGAAAATTTGGGGAAAAAACGGAAAATTGTGGAGAAATGGAAAAATTGGGGGAAACCCAGGGAAATTGGAGGGGAAATCCATTGAAAATTGGGGAGAAAAACACGGAAAATTGGGGGAGGAAAATGGAAAAATTGGGGAAAAACGGGGAAATTTGGGGGGGGAAAGGGAAAAAGGGGGAAAAACCATGGAAAATTGGGGAAAAAAATAGGAAAATTGGGAAAAATCCATTGGAAAATGGGGAGAAAAACAGGATAATTGGGGGAAAGCCATGGAAATTTGGGGAGAAAAACAGGAAAAATGGGGAAAAACCAGGGAAATTTGGGGAAAAAACAGGGAAAATTGTGGAGAAATGGAAAAAATTGAGGAAACCCAGGGAAAATTGGAGGGGAAATCCATTGAAAATTGGGGAAAAAACAGGAAAATTGGGGGGAAAATGGAAAAATTGGGGAAAAACGGGGAAATGGGGGGGGGGAAGGGAAAAAATGGGGGAATTGTCCCAAAATTTCTGGGAATTGTCTCAAAATCTCTGGAATTCGTCCTGAAATCTCCAGGAATTGTCCCAAAATCCCCGGCTTCCCTCGGGAATCTCTTCCCGCCTTCTTCTGGAGCAGTCGGAATTCCAAGGATTCCCCGATCCAGCGGGATTTGGGGGATTTTTGGGGAATTTTTGGGGTTTTTTTGGGAATTCTCGGGGTTGGCGGCTCCAGGCATTACCAGGACTCCTGAGCTGGGCCCCCTCCCGATGGGAATGACTGGGATACTGGGAATGACTGGGATAACTGGGAATGACTGCTCTGGGATACTGGGAATGACTGGGATAACTGGGAATGACTGGGATTAACTGGGAATGACTGCTCTGGGATACTGGGAATGACTGCTCTGGGATACTGGGAATGACTGGTCTGGAATGACTGGGATACTGGGAATGACTGCTCTGGGATACAGGGAATGACTGGGATAACTGGGAATGATCCCATCCCAAACTGGGATCATGGGAATTACTGGTCTGGGATAGTGGGAACTACTGGGATAATGGGAACAATCCCATCCCAAACTGGGATAATGGGAATAACTGGGATAGTGGGAATTACTGGTCTGGGATACTGGGAATGATCCCAATCCCAAACTGGGATAATGGGAACGATCCCAAACTGGGATAATGGGAATGATCCCAATCCCAAACTGGGATAATGGGAACGATCCCAAACTGGGATAACGGGAATGATCCCAAACTGGGATAACGGGAATGATCCCAAACTGGGATAATGGGAACGATCCCAAACTGGGATAATGGGAACGATCCCAAACTGGGATAATGGGAATGATCCCATCCCAAACTGGGATAACGGGAACGATCCCAAACTGGGATAATGGGAATGATCCCAAACTGGGATAACGGGAACGATCCCAAACTGGGATAACGGGAACGATCCCAAACTGGGATAACGGGAACGATCCCATCCCAAACTGGGATAATGGGAACGATCCCAAACTGGGATAACGGGAACGATCCCATCCCAAACTGGGATAATGGGAACGATCCCATCCCAAACTGGGATAACGGGAACGATCCCAAACTGGGATAACGGGAACGATCCCATCCCACGCAGCCGATTCCAGGCTCAACATCCCTGCTTTTCCTGGGATCCCAAATCCCTTTTCCTGGGATCCAAATCCGTTTTCCTGGGATCCCAATCCCTTTTCCTGGGATCCAAATCCCTTTTCCTGGGATCCCAATCCCTTTTCCTGGGATCCCAAATCCCTTTTCCTGGGATCCAAGGCTCTGCTTTTCCCGGGATCCAACGTCTCTTCTTGAGATCCGGAAGTCCCCTTTTCCCGGGATCCGTGTCCCTTTTTTTGGGATCCACCATCCCTCTTCTTGGGCTCCAAATCCCGTTTCTCCTGGGCTCCAAATCCCGTTTCTCCTGGGATCCAAATCCCATTTCCTTGGACTCACAAGTCCCTTTTCCCAGGATCCAAAGTCCTTTTTTTTGGGATCCCAATCCCATTTTTCCCAGGACCCGAGGTCCATCTTGCCAGGATCCAAAATCCTTTTTCCTTGGACTCCACAGTCCCATTTTTTGGGATCCAAATCCCTTCTTTTCCCGGGATCCCGTGTCCCTTTTTTTGGGATCCACCATCCCTCTTCTTGGGATCCAAATCCCGTTTCTCCCAGGACTCAACGTCCTTCCTCGGGATCCACGTTCTCTCTTCCCGGGATCCCAATCCCGTTTTTTGGGATCCCAATCCCATTTTTCCCAGGACCTGAGGTCCGTCTTCCCAGGATCCAAAATCCTTTTTCCTTGGACTCCAAAGTCCTTTTTTTGGGATCCAAATCCCATTTCCCCGGGATCCGACATACCTCCTCTTCCCGGGATCCAGCGTCCTTTTTTTGGGATCCACAATCTCTCTTCTTGGCATCCAAGGTCCCTCCTTTTCCCGGGATCCAAATCCCATTTTTCCTGGGACCCGAGGTGTCTCCCCGGGATCCCAAATCCCTTTTTTTTGGCATCCAAAATCCCTTTTTTTGGGATCCAAAATCCCTTCTTTCCTGGGATCCAAAATCCCTTTTTTTGGGATCCAAAATCCCTTTTTTTGGCATCCAAAATCCCTTTTTTTGGCATCCAAAATCCCTTTTTTTGGCATCCAAAATCCCTTTTTTTGGCATCCAAAATCCCTTTTTTTTGGCATCCAAAATCCCTTTTTTTGGGATCCAAACTTCTTTCTTTGGGATCCAAAATCCCTTCTTTTCCCGGGACTCCAGGTCCCTTTCTCCCAGGATCCAAATCCCGTTTTTTTGGGATCCCAATCCCGTTTTTTGGGATCCCAATCCCATTTTTTGGGATCCCAATCCCATTTTTTGGGATCCAAATCCCATTTTTTTGGGATCCCAATCCCGTTTTTTTGGGATCCCAATCCCGTTTTTTGGGATCCCAATCCCGTTTTTCCCAGGACCCAAGGTCCGTCTTCCCAGGATCCAAAGTCCTTGTTTCCTTGGACTCCAAAATCCCTTTTTTTTGGGACTCAAAGTCCTTTTTTCCCGGGATCCAGCGTCCCTTTTCCCAGGATTTCAGGTCACTTTTCCCGGGATCCAAAGTCCTTTTTTTGGGATCCCAAATCCCATTTTTCCCAGGACCTGAGGTCCGTCTTCCCAGGATCCAAAATCCTTCTTCCTTGGACTCCAAAATCCCATTTTTTGGGATCCAAATCCCTTTTCCCAGGATCCAAAGTCCTTTTTTTGGGATCCAAATCCCATTTTTCGGGATCCAAATCCCTCTTCTTGGACTCAAAGTCCTTTTTTTCCCGGGATCCAGCGTCCCTTTTCCCAGGATTTCGGGTCACTTTTCCTGGGATCCAAAATCCCTTTTTTTTGGGATCCAAAGTCCCTCTTCTTGGGATCCAAAATCCCATTTTCCCCAGGATCCAACGTCCTTTTTTTGGGATCGAAATCCCATTTTCCCCAGGACTCCAGGTCCATCTTCCCGGGATCCAAAGTCCCTTTCCTTGGGATCCCAATCCCATTTTTTGGGATCCAAATCCGTTTTTCCCGGGACTCCAGGTCCGTCTTCCCAGGATCCAAAATCCTTCTTCTTGGACTCCAAAATCCCTTTTTTTTGGGATCCAAATCCCATTTTTCCCAGGATCCAAGTCCTTTTTTTTGGGATCCAAATCCCATTTTCCCAGGATCCAAAGTCCTTTTTTTTGGGATCCAAATCCCATTTTCCCAGGATCCAAAGTCCTTTTTTTTGGGATGCAAATCCCGTTTTTCCCTGGACTCCAGGTCCATCTTCCCGGGATGCAAAGTTCTTTTTCCTTGGACTCCAAAGTCCGTTTTTTTTTGGGATCCCAATCCCATTTTTTGGGATCCCAATCCCATTTTTCCCAGGACCCAAGGTCCGTTTTCCCAGCATCCAAAATCCCTTTTCCTTGGACTCCAAAATCCCTTTTTTTTGGGATGCAAAATCCCTTTTTTCCCGGGATCCAGCGTCCCTTTTCCCAGGATTTCGGGTCACTTTTCCTGGGATCCAAAGTCCCTTTTTTTGGGATCTAAAATCCCATTTTTCGGGATCCAAAGTCCCGTTTTTCGGGATCTAAATTCCCTCCTTTTCCCAGGACTCCAGGTCCGTCTTCCCAGGATCCAAATTCCCGTTTTCTGGGATGCAAATTCCCGTTTTTCGGGATCCTAATTCCCATTTTTCGGGATCCAAATTCCCGTTTTTTGGGATGCAAATTCCCATTTTTCGGGATCCAAATTCCCATTTCTTGGGATGCAAATTCCCGTTTTTCGGGATCCAAATTCCCGTTTTTCGGGATCCAAATTCCCGTTTTTCGGGATGCAAATTCCCGTTTTCTGGGATGCAAATTCCCATTTTTTGGGATGCAAATCCCATTTTTTGGGATGCAAATTCCCGTTTTCTGGGATGCAAATTCCCATTTTTCGGGATCCAAATTCCCGTTTTTCGGGATCCAAATTCCCATTTCTTGGGATGCAAATTCCCATTTTTCAGGATCCAAATTCCCGTTTTTCGGGATGCAATTCCCATTTTTCGGGATCCAAATTCCCGTTTTCTGGGATGCAAATCCCATTTTTTGGGATGCAAATTCCCGTTTTTTGGGATGCAAATTCCCATTTTTTGGGATGCAAATCCCATTTTTCGGGATGCAAATTCCCGTTTTTTGGGATGCAAATTCCCGTTTTTCCCAGGACCCAGCAGGCAGAGGCACCGTTTTTCCCACTTTTTTCCCTTTTTTTTTCCCAGCTTTTCCCATTTTTCCAAGTTTTCCCAGCCTGGCTCCAGCCCAAACTTCCGGGACCGGGGAGGAAATTTTGGGATCTTGGAGCTTCTCCCGCCGGAATTCCCGGGAATCCTCCGGAGGCGCCTCCGTTCCTGCTCCTCTGCCCCGGCTGCGGATCCTGCCCGGAAAATTCCGGAAAATCCCGGAATTCCCGGCCCAGCCCCCAATTCCGGCGTTCCCAAGGGGAAAAATTGGGATTTGGGGGGGATTTCGGGGGGGTTCGGATTCCTGGGATTGGGATTTGGGGTGGGAATTCCCACCTGGATGGGGCTGGAGCCGCCCCAAAATTCCCCAGATTCTCCAAATTCCCAAAATTCCCCAAATTCCCAAGAATTTCTCAACAGCTGCCACGGCTCCAGGGGGGGATTTTGGGGAAAATTCCAGGATTTGAGGGATTTTTGCTTTAATGCCAAAGGGGATGAGGGGAAAAATTGGGAAAAAATTCCCAAAAAAAACCCCAGGAATGCAAAAAGCACCGGAAAAAAACAGAAAAAAACCAAAAATGAGACAAAAACGCAGCAAAAAAAAAGGGGAAATTCCAGAATTTGCTGGAATTTTTTGGGAATTCAGCTCTGAAGATGCCGGAATCCCAAAGAGGTGAAAAAAAATTGGGAAAAAATTCCCAAAATCTGCCAAAACCACGGGAAAAAGCAGAAAAAACTCAAAAATGGGATAAAAAAAACACCTAAAAAAAGAGGGAAACTGCGGATTTTTGGGGATTTTTTTTTTGGATTTGGGGGATTTTTTGGGGGGAATTTTTGGGGGATTTTTGGGAATATTTGGGGATTTTTTTTTTAAATTTTTGGGGGGATTTTTGGTGGTTTTGTGGGATTTTTTGGGAATTTTTGGGGGATTTTATGGGGGATTTTGGGGAACTCTTTGGGGGATTTTTTGGGAATTTTTTTTTTTGTTTTTGGGATTTTTTGGGGCAATTTTTGGTGTGTTGGGGAGATTTTTGGGGAATTTTTGGGGGATTTTTGGGAATTAGTTTGGGATATTTGAGGGATTTTTATGGGGATTTTTGGGGGGAATTTTTGATGATTTTCTGAGATTTTTTGGGAATTTTGGGGGGAATTTTTTGGGGTTTTTTAGGGGGAATTTTTGAGGGAATTGTTGGTGTTTTTGTGGGATTTTTGGGGGGAATTTTTGGTGTTTTTGTGGGATTTTTTTTTTGAATTTTTGGTGTTTTTGTGGGATATTTTTGGGGATTTTTTGGGATTTTTTGGGGGGAATTTCTGGTGTTTTGGGGTTTTTTTTTTTTTAATTTCTGGTGTTTTTGTGGGAATTTTTGGGGTTTTTGTGGGATTTTTTTTTAAATTTTTGGTGTTTCTGTGGGATGTTTTTGGGGATTTTTGGGGGGATTTTGTGGGAGTTTTTGGTGTTTCTGTGGGGAATTTTTGGGGGGATTTTGTGGGAATTTTTGGTGTTTCTGTGGGAGTTTCTGGTGTTTCTGTGGGGATTTTTGGGATGTTTTTGTGGGATGTTTTTGGGGATTTTTGGGGGGGATTTTTTGGGGGATTTTGTGGGAGTTCCTGGTGTTTCTGTGGGGATTTTTTTGGGATTTTTTTTTTTTGGATTTCTGGTGTTTCTGTGCGGATTTTGTGGGAATTCGTGGTGTTTCTGTGGGGATTTTTTGGGAATTCCTGGTGTTTCTGTGGGGATTTTTGGGGGACTTTGTGGGAGTTTTTGGTGTTTCTGTGGGGATTTTTTGGGGATTTTTTTTTTTTTGAATTCCTGGTGTTTCTGTGGGGATTCTGTGGGAATTCCTGCTGTTTCTGTGGGGATTTTTTTTTTTGGAATTCCTGCTGTTTGTGTGGGGATTTTGGGGTGTCTGGGATGTTCCGGGCGGGCCCGGGTACCTGCAGGTATCGCTCCAGCATCCGCACGATGTGTTTGTTGTTCAGGACGCTCTTGGCCACGTGCAGGCTCGTCTTCTTGAACTGCTCGGCCGCCAGCTGGGAAAGGGGAAACCCCGGAATTCCGGGAATTCTGCGCGGGGTTCGGGGGGGAAATCCCGGAATTCCGGGAATTCTGCGCGGGTTCGGGGGGGAAATCCCGGAATTCCGGGAATTCTGCAGGAGTTCGGGGGGAAAATCCCGGAATTCTGGGAACTCTGTGCAAGTTCAAGGGGAAAATCCCGGAATTCCAGGAATTCTGCAGGAGTTTGGGGGGAAAATCCCGGAATTCCGGGAATTCTGCAGGGGTTTGGGGGGGGAAATCCCAGAATTCCAGGAATTCTGCGCGGGTTCGGGGGGAAAATCCCGGAATTCCGGGAATTCTGCAGGGGCTCGGGGGGGGAAAATCCCAGAATTCCGCAGGGGTTTGGGGGGGAAAATCCCGGAATTCTGGGAATTCTGCAGGAGTTCGGGGGGGAAATCCCAGAATTCCGGGAATTCTGCAGGGGTTTGGGGGGGGAAATCCCAGAATTCCGGGAATTCTGCAGGGGTTTCGGGGGGAAATCCCGGAATTCTGCAGGGGTTTGGGGGGGGAAATCCCGGAATTCTGGGAATTCTGCAGGAGTTCGGGGGAAAATCCCGGAATTCCGGGAATTCTGCGCGGGGTTCGGGGGAAAATCCCGGAATTCCGGGAATTCCGCAGGGGTTTGGGGGGAAATCCCGGAATTCCGGGAATTCTGCGTGGGTTCGGGGGGGAAATCCCGGAATTCCGCAGGGGTTTGGGGGGGAAAATCCCGGAATTCCAGGAATTCTGCAGGAGTTCGGGGGGAAAATCCCGGAATTCCAGGAATTTCAGATGGGTTCGGGGGGGAAATGGGGAAAATCCCAGAATTCCGGGAATTCTGCAGCGATCTGGGGGGAAAATCCTGGAATTCCAGGAATTCCGGAAATTCTGCAGGGATTTGGGGGAAATCTGGGATGAATCCAGAACAAAAGTGGGATAAATCTGGGATGAATCCGGGTTAAACCCGGACTAAACCCAGGCGTTCTCACCCTGCGGCTGCGGTTGTGCTAAACCTGGGATAAACGGGATAAACCTGGGATAAACCCGGGATAAACCCGGGATAAATGGGGATAAACCTGGGATAAACCCGGGATAAATGGGGATAAACCTGGGATAAACCCGGGATAAACGGGGATAAACCTGGGATAAACCCGGGATAAATGGGGATAAACCTGGGATAAACCTGGGATAAACCCGGGATAAACGGGGATAAACCTCGGATAAACCCGGGATAAATGGGGATAAACGGGGATAAATGGGGATAAATGGGGACAAACCCGTGCTAACCCCGTGCGTTGCTCACCCTGCGGCTGCGGTTGTGCTAAACCCAGGATAAACGGGGATAAATGGGGACAAACCCGGGATAAACGGGGATAAACCCGGGACAATCCCGTGCTAACCCGCGCAGTGCTCACCCTGCGGCTGCGGTTGTGCTAAACCCGGGATAAACAGGGATAAACCCGGGATAAATCCGTGCTATCCCGCGCGCTGCTCACCCTGCGGCTGCGGTTGTGCTAAACCCAGGATAAACTGGGATAAACCCGGGATAAACGGGGACAAACCCAGGATAACCAGGGATAAACCCGGGATAACCCGCAGTGCTCACCCTGCGGCTGCGGTTGTGCTAAACCCAGGATAAACAGGGATAAACCCGGGATAAACAGGGATAAACCCAGGATAGACGGGGACAAACCCAGGATAAACGGGGATAAACCCAGGACAAACCCGTGCTATCCCGTGCATTGCTCACCCTGCGGCTGCGGTTGTGCTAAACCCGGGATAAACAGGATAAACCCGGGATAAACGGGGATAAACCCGGGATAACCCGCGCGCTGCTCACCCTGCGGCTGCGGTTGTGCTAAACCCAGGATAAACGGGGATAAACCCAGGATAAACAGGGATAAATCCATGCTAACCCCGCGCGCTGCTCACCCTGCGGCTGCGGTTGTGCTAAACCCGGGATAAACGGGGACAAACCCGGGACAAACCCGTGCTAACCCTGTGCAGTGCTCACCCTGCGGCTGCGGTTGTGCTAAACCCCGGGATAAACGGGGACAAACCCGGGATAAACGGGGACAAACCCGGGACAAACCTGTGCTAACCCCGCGCGCTGCTCACCCTGCGGCTGCGGTTGTGCTAAACCCAGGATAAACGGGGATAAATCAGGATAAACAGGGATAAACCCGGGATAAACCCGGGACAAACCCGTGCTAACCCCGCGCGCTGCTCACCCTGCGGCTGCGGTTGTGCTAAACCCAGGATAACCAGGGACAAACCCGGGATAAACAGGGACAAACCCAGGATAACCAGGGACAAACCCAGGATAAACAGGGACAAACCCAGGACA
Source organism: Vidua macroura (assembly GCF_024509145.1). NCBI lineage: Eukaryota > Metazoa > Chordata > Aves > Passeriformes > Viduidae > Vidua > Vidua macroura. The sequence continues at coordinate 348,245 of NC_071609.1, forward strand.
AACCCGTGCTAACCCCGCGCGCTGCTCACCCTGCGGCTGCGGTTGTGCTAAACCCGGGATAAACGGGGACAAACCCGGGATAAACGGGGACAAACCCGTGCTAACCCCGCGCGCTGCTCACCCTGCGGCTGCGGTTGTGCTAAACCCGGGATAAACAGGGATAAACCCAGGATAAACAGGGATAAACCCGGGATAAACAGGGACAAACCCGTGCTAACCCGCGGTGCTCACCCTGCGGCTGCGGTTGTGCTAAACCCGGGATAACCAGGGACAAACCGGGATAAACAGGGATAAACCCGGGATAAACGGGGACAAACCCGGGATAAACAGGGACAAACCCGTGCTATCCCGCGCGCTGCTCACCCTGCGGCTGCGGTTGTGCTAAACCCGGGATAAACAGGGACAAACCCGGGATAAACAGGGATAAACCTGGGATAAACCCGTGCTAACCCCGCGCGGTGCTCACCCTGCGGCTGCGGTTGTGCTAAACCCGGGATAAACGGGGACAAACCCGGGATAAACAGGGATAAACCCGGGATAAACGGGGATAAACCCGGGATAAACAGGGACAAACCCAGGACAAACCTGTGCTAACCCCGCGCGCTGCTCACCCTGCGGCTGCGGTTGTGCTAAACCCGGGATAAACGGGGATAAACAGGGACAAACCCAGGACAAACCCGTGCTAATCCCGCGCGCTGCTCACCCTGCGGCTGCGGTTGTGCTCGGCCGAGCGCAGGTGCCTCTGCAGGAGGTGGCCCTGGGCCGGGGATCAGCATGTCGCAGGCCAGGCAGTGCGCGGCCTCGATGCGCTTGAAGAAATGCTCCTGCCCGATCCCTGCGCCCCGCGGCAAACGCGCTCAGCCCGGAGCGGCAGCGGGAGCGGGGAGCGGGATCGGGATTGGGATAGCACCAAACGCGCTCAGCCCGGAGCGGGAGCGGGAGCGGGATCGGGATTGGGGATTGGGATTGGGATTGGGGATTGGGATAGCACCAAACGCGCTCAGCCCAGAGCGGGAGCGGGAGCGGGATCGGGATCGGGATTGGGATTGGGATAGCACCAAACGCGCTCAGCCCAGAGCGGGAGCGGGATTGGGATTTGGGGTTGGGATTGGGATTGGGGGTTGGGATTGGGATTGGGATAGCACCAAACGCACTCAGCCGGGAGCGGGAGCGGGATCGGGATCGGGATTGGGATTGGGGATTGGGATTGGGATAGCACCAAACGCGCTCAGCCGGGAGCGGGAGCGGGATCAGGATTGGGGATTGGGATTGGGGATTGGGATTGGGATTGGGGGTTGGGGATTGGGGATTGGGATTGGGGATTGGGATTGGGATAGCACCAAACGGGATTGGGATTGGGATTGGGGATTGGGATTGGGATTGGGGATTGGGATTGGGGGTTGGGATTGGGGGTTGGGATTGGGATAGCACCAAACGCGCTCAGCCCGGAGCGGGAGCGGGATCGGGATTGGGATTGGGATTGGGATAGCACAAAACGCGCTCAGCCCGGAGCGGGAGCGGGATCAGGATTGGGATTGGGATCGGGATTGGGATTGGGATAGCACCAAACGCGCTCAGCCGGGGAGCGGGAGCGGGAGCGGATTGGGATTGGGATTGGGGATTGGGGATTGGGGATTGGGATTGGGATGGCCACAAACGGCCTCAGCGCCCGGCCGGCAGCGGGGATTGGGGATTGGGGATTGGGATTGGGATTGGGGATTGGGATTGGGATTGGGGATTGGGATGGCCACAAACGGCCTCAGCACCCGGCCGGGAGCGGGGTCAGGATTGGGGATCAGGATTTGGGATTGGCATTTGGGATCAGGGATTGGGGTTTGGGATTGGGATGGCCAAAAACACCCTCAGCACCCCAGGCTGGGAACGGGATCGGGGTCGGGATTGGGGATTTGGGGTCGGGATTTGGGGTTTGGGATTGGGATGGCCACAAACGGCCTCAGTTCCCGGCCGGGAGCGGGATCGGGGTCGGGATTTGGGAGCAGGGCTTGGGATCAGGATCAGGGATTTGGGATTTGGGAGCAGGGCTCGGGATTGGGGTCGGGATTTGGGATTGGGATCAGGGATTTGGGAGCACGGCTTGGGCTCGGGGATCAGGATTTGGGAGCAGGGCTTGGGGTCGGGGTCAGGATTTGGGATTTGGGACTGGGGATTTGGGATTGGGGATTTGGGATCTGGGATTTTGGGATTTGGGATCCGGATTTGGGATTTGGGGTCTGGGATTTGGGATTTTGGGATTTGGGATCAGGATTTGGGATCTGGGATTTTGGGCATGGAATTTGGGATCTGGGATTCAGGATTTGAGATTTGTGATCGGGATTTGAGGTTTGGGATCGGGATCTGGGCTCATGATTTGGGATTTGGGATCTGGCCCCACCCTTGAAGGGATCCGGCCTGGCTTTGTTCCCGTCCTTCTCCGACAGCTCCTGGCGCCGCCGCTCGATTTTCCGGTTCCGGTTCACGATGTACTCCTGGAAAAGGGGAACGGGAAAGTGGGAATGGAACCGGGAATTCTGGGAATGGAACCGGGAACGGAACCGGGAATGGAACCAGGAATGAAAGTGGGAATGGAACCGGGAATGGAACCGGGAATTCTGGGAATGGAAGCGGGAATGGAACCGGGAATGGAACCGGGAATGAAACCGGGAATTCTGGGAATGGAACTGGGAATGGAACCGGGAATGGAACCGGGAACGGAACTGGGAATGGAACCGGGAATGGAACTGGGAATGAAAGTGGGAATGGAACCGGGAATGGAACTGGGAATGGAACCGGGAATGGAACTGGGAATGGAACCGGGAATGGAACCGGGAATGAAAGTGGGAATTCTGGGAATGGAACCGGGAATGAAAGTGGGAATGGAACTGGGAATGGAACTGGGAATGGAACCGGGAACGGAACCGGGAATGGAACCAGGAATGGAACCGGGAACCGGGAATGGAACTGGGAATGGAACCGGGAATTCTGGAATGGAACCGGGAATGGAACCGGGAACGGAAACCGGGAATGAAAGTGGGAATGGAACCGGGAATTCTGGGAATGGAACCGGGAATGAAACTGGGAACGGAACCGGGAACCGGGAATGGAACTGGGAATGGAACCAGAAAAAAAATCCAAATAAAATCGCGAAAAATACAAAAAAATCACAAAAAATTCAAAAAAAATTCCAATTTTTGCCTGAAATCACCCCAAAAAAATCCCAAAAAAAGGGGCTCGGCTCCCAGCCCGGAATTCCCGGAATTCCCGGTTTTTTTTGGGGCAGACCTGCAGGAACTGGACGGTCCTGTCGGGCAGTTTGGTGCCGATGTAGCGCAGCGTGTCCCGGTGGAATTTGCTCTCCAGGTGCCTCTGGATCTCCTCCTCGTCCAGGCTCCGGAATTTGCACACGGAGCAGGCGAACTGGATCCTGGAATTCCCCAAAAATCCCCCCCAAAATTCCCAGAAATTCCAAAAAAAATCCCCCCAAAATTCCCAGAAATTCCCCAAAAAAATCTCCAAAAAATTCCCAGAAAATCCAAAAAAATCCCCAAAACTTTCCCAGAAATTCCAAAAAAATCCCCCAAACATTCCCAGAAATTCCAAAAAAAATCCCCCAAACATTCCCAGAAAATCCCAAAAAATCCCCCCCAAAATTCCCAGAAATTCCAAAAAAAAAATCTCCAAAAAATTCCCAGAAAATCCAAAAAAAATCCCCCAAACATTCCCAGAAATTCCCAAAAATCCCCCAAACATTCCCAGAAATTCCAAAAAAAATCCCCAAAACTTTCCCAGAAAATCCAAAAAAATCCCCAAAACTTTCCCAGAAATTCCAAAAAAATCCCCAAAAATTCCCAGCAATTCCCCAAAAATCCTCCAAAACTTTCCCAGAAATTCAAAAAAAATCCCCCAAACATTCCCAGAAATTCCCCAAAAATCCCCCAAACATTCCCAGAAAATCAAAAAAATCCCCAAAAATTCCCAGAAATTCCCCAAAAATTCCCAGAAAATCCAAAAAAATCCCCAAAAATTCCCAGAAAATCCAAAAAAATCCCCAAAACATTCCCAGAAAATCCAAAAAAAATCCCCCCAAAATTCCCAGAAATTCCCAAAAAAAATCTCCAAAAAATTCCCAGAAAATCCAAAAAAAATCCCCCAAACATTCCCAGAAATTCCAAAAAAAATCCCCAAAACTTTCCCAGAAAATCCCAAAAAATCCCCAAAAAATTTCCAGAAAAAAAAATCGCCCAAAAAGTACCAGAAAATAAAAAAAAAATTCCCAGAAAAAAAAAAAATCCCCAAAAAATTCCCAGAAAATCCCACAGAGTTCCCAGAAAATCCAAAAAAATTCCCCAAAAATCCCCCAAAAAATCTCCCCAAAATCCAAAAAAATAATCCTAAAAAACTGCCCAGAAAATTCCCAGAAAATTCCCAAAATTCCCAGAAAATTCCCCCCAAATTCCCCAAAATTCTACCAAAAAATCCCCCAAAATTCCAAAAAAAAAAAGCAATCTCCAAAATCCCCCAAAAATCCCCCCAAAATTCCCTGAAAATTCCCAAAATCCCCAGAGAAATTATCCAAAATTAAAAAAAAAAATAAAAATCCCCATAATCCCCAAAAAATTCCCAAAAATTCCCAGAAAATTCCCCAAAATTAAAAAAAAAAAATCTCCAAAATCCCCCAAAAATTCCTCAAAATCCCTCCAAAATTCCCCAAAAAATTACAAAAAATTCCCAAAAAATTCCCAGAAATTTCACAAAATCCCCAAAAAACTCCTCAAAATTCCCAAATTTCCCAGAAATCCCAAAAAAATCCTCAAAATTCCCAGAAAATTAAAAAAAATTCCCCAAAATTCCCAGAAAATTAAAAAAAATTCCCCAAAATTCCCAGAAAATTCCCGGAAATTCCCAGAAAATTTAAAAAAAATTCCCCAAAATTCCCAGAAAATTCCAAAAAATTCCTCAAAAATTCCCCCAAAATTCCCAGAAATTCCCAGAAAATTCCCCAAAATTCCCAGAAAATTCCCTCAAAAATTCGCAAAAAAATTCCCCAAAAATCCCTCAAAAATTCCCCCAAAATTCCCAGAAAATTCCCAGAAAATTCCCGGAAATTCCCAGAAAATTCCCCAAAATTCCCAGAAAATTCCCAGAAAATTCCCTCAAAAATTCGCAAAAAATTCCCCGAAAATCCCTCAAAATTCCCAGAAAATTCCCTCAAAAATTCCCCCAAAATTCCCAGAAAATTCCCTCAAAATTCCCAGAAAATTCCCTCAAAAATTCCCCCAAAATTCCCAGAAAATTCCCTCAAAATTCCCAGAAAATTCCCTCAAAAATTCCCCAAAAATTCCTCAAAACTCCTAGAAAATCCCTCAAAAATTCCCCCAAAATTCCCAGAAAATTCCCCTCAAAAATTCCCCAAAAATCCCCGAAAATCCCTCAAAATTCCCAGAAAATTCCCTCAAAAATTCCCCAAAAATCCCCGAAAATCCCTCAAAATTCCCAGAAAATTCCCTCAAAAATTCCCCAAAAATCCCCCAAAAATTCCTCAAAATCCCCGAAAAATTCCCCAAATTCCCCAAATCCCGGGGCTGGCACCTGTCCATGGCCCTGTCCCTCATCCGGTCCCTCCTCCGCTGCTTCTCCCGTTTCTTCCTCGCCTCCTCGTCCTCCTCCGAGGATCCTGCGGGAAATCCGGGAATTCTGAGCCCCAAAAAAAAAAAAAAACCA
>NC_071609.1:354062-386435 GCF_024509145.1 Vidua macroura
AGTTACAGGGCTGGGAGCCCAGCAGGAAAATCCCGGAGTGGTTCCAAGGGATTTTGGGGTGGGGTAGATACTCGTAACCCTCACAGCCTGGGCAGAAAAGGGTTAATTAGTTCATTAATAATTAATTTGGGACTCATTAAGAGAGTAATTAGAGAGTTACAGGGGTGGGAGCCCAGCAGGAAAAAGCCCGGGGTGATTCCAAAGGGAAAAAAATTCCCAAGAAGAAATTCCAAGGGGATTTGGGGGTGCAGAACTCGTAACCCTCACAGCCTGGGCAGGAAAGGGTTAATTAGCTCACTCATTAATTAATTACAGGCTCATTAAGGGAGGAATTGAGGAGCTACAGGGGTGGGAGCCCAGCAGGAAAAATCCCGGGGTGGTTCAAAGGAAAAAAATTCCAAAGGGATTTGGAGGGGAATAGAACTTGTAACCCTCACAGCCTGGGCAGGAAAGGGTTAATTAGTTCATTAATTAATTAATTTGGGACTCATTAAGAGAATAATTAGAGAGTTACAGGGGTGGGAGCCCAGCAGGAAAAAGCCCGGGTGATTCCAAAGGAAAAAAAATTCCACAAGAAGAAAATTCCAAGGGGATTTGGGGAGTGCAGAACTCGTAACCCTCACAGCCTGGCAGGAAAGGGTTAATTAGCTCACTCATTAATTATTACAGGCTCATTAAGGGAGGAATTGAGGAGCTACAGGGGTGGGAGCCCAGCAGGAAAAATCCCGGGGTGGTTCCAAAGGAAAAAAATTCCAAAGGGATTTGGAGGGGATAGAACTCGTAACCCTCACAGCCTGGGCAGGAAAGGGGTTAATTAGTTCATTAATTAATTAATTTGGGACTCTTTAAGAGAGTAATTTAGAGAGTTACAGGGGTGGGAGCCCAGCAGGAAAAAGCCCGGGGTGATTCCAAAGGAAAAAAAAATTTCCACAAGAAGAAAATTCCAAGGGGATTTGGGGAGTGCAGAACCTCGTAACCCCTCACAGCCTGGGCAGGAAAGGGTTAATTAGCTCACTCATTAATTAATTACAGGCTCATTAAGGGAGGAATTGAGGAGCTACAGGGGTGGGAGCCCAGCAGGAAAATCCCGGGGTGGTTCCAAAGGAAAAAAATTCCAAAGGGATTTGGAGGGGAATAGAACTCGTAACCCTCACAGCCTGGGCAGGAAAGGGGTTAATTAGTTCATTAATTAATTAATTTGGACTCATTAAGAGAGTAATTAGAGAGTTACAGGGGTGGGAGCCCAGCAGAAAAAGCCCAGGGGTGATTCCAAGGGGATTTGGGGGGGGTAGAACTCGTAACCCTCACAGCCTGGGCAGGAAAGGGTTAAAAATTGGGAAGGAGGGAAAAATGGAAAAGGGGAGAAAAATTGGGAAAAAAGGGAAAATAAAGGGGAAAAGGGAGGAGAAAAGGAGAGAAAAACATGGAAAAAATGGGAAAAGAAAAGGAGAAAAGAGGAAAAAATTGGGAAAATGAGGGGAAAATGGGAAAAGAAAGGGAAAGGGAGGAAAAGGAGGAAAATGATGGAAAAATGGGAAAAGAAGGGGAAAAGGGAGAGAAAAATTGGGAAAGAGGAGGGAAAATGGGAAAAGAAAGGAAAAAAGGAGAGAAAAATTGGGAAAATGAGGAAAATGGGAAAGAAGGGGAAAAGGGAGGGGAAAATTGGGAAAATGAGGGAAAAAATGGAAAAGAAGGGGAAAAGGGAGAGAAAAATTGGGAAAAGGAGGGAAAATGGGAAAAGAAAGGGAAAAAGGGAGGGGAAAATTGGGAAAATGATGGAAAAATGGGGAAAAGGTTGGAAAAATGGGAAAGAAAGGGAAAAAGGAGGGAAAATTGGGAAAATAAAGGGGAAAAGGAGAAAAAATTGGGGAAAAGGAGGGGAAATGGGAAAAGAAAGGGAAAAAGGAAAGAAAAATTGGGAAAAGGAGGGAAAATGGGAAAAGAAAGGGGAAAAGGGAGAAAAAAATTGGGGAAAGGAGGGAAAATGGGAAAATAAAGGGAAAAAGGGAGGGGAAATTGGGAAAATGAGGGAAAAAATGGGAAAAGAAGGGGAAAAGGGAGGGAAAAAGGAGGGGAAAAAATGGGAGAAGAAAGGGGAAAAGGAGAAAAAATTGGGAAAAGGAGGGAAATGGGAAAAGAAAGGGAAAAAGGAAAGAAAATTGGGAAAAGGAGGGAAAATGGGAAAAGAAAGGAAAAAGGGAGAAAAAAATTGGGAAAAATAAAGGGGAAAAAAAGGGGAAAAGGAGGGAAAGATAGGGGAAAAATGGGAAAAGAAAGGGGAAAAGGAGAAAAAAATTGGAAAAGGAGGGGAAATGGGAAAAGAAGGGGAAAATTGGGGAAATGGGGGAAAAGGAGGGAAAAACTTGGGAAAATGGGGGGAAAATGGGGAAAAGGGGGAGTTGGGGATTTCCAGACCGCCGGGGACCCCGAGCCCCTCACACCCACCTTGCACTGCTGCTCGTGCTCGTGCCGTAGGAAGCTGGAAAAAAGAGGAAAAATCAGGAATTTCTCCGGGAAAATGCTGAGATTTGGGCTGAGAGTTTGGGATTTCTGGGCAAAGGGGGGGATTTGGGATAAACCAGGGAGGGTTTGGGATTTGGGTGGAATTCTGAGGGGTTGTCCAGGAAAAAAGGGGAAAAAAGGGGAAAAAAGGGGAAAAAAGGGGAAAGGGTTTGGGGGATGCAGAGGTTTGGGAGGTGGGAGGGGATGGGGAGGGGAAGGGGGGAAAATGGGGGAAAAAAGGGGGAAAATGGGAAAAAATAGGAATAAAGGGTGGGGAAATGGGGGAAAACACGGAATAAAGGGTGGGAAATGGGAAAAAGGGGGAGAAAAGGGGAAAAACAGGGAGAAAAGAGTGGGAAAATGGGGAAAACAGGGAATAAAGGGGGGAAATGGGTGGGGAAATGGGAAAAAACAGGGAATAAAGGGGGGGGAATGGGGAAAAAGGGGGAAAAATGGGAAAAAAAAGGGGGAAAATGGGGGGAATGGGGAATAAAGGGTGGGAAATGGGGAAAAACAGGGAATAAAGGGTGGGGAAATGGGGGAATGAGAAAAAAGGGGGAGAAAATGGTGGAAAATAGGGAGAAACAGGGAATAAAAGGGGAGAAAAGGGGGGGAAATGGGGAAAAACAGGGAATAAAGGGGGGGAAATGGGGAAAAAGGGGGGAATTGGGAAAAAACAAGGAATAAAGGGTGGGAAATGGGAAAAATGGGGCAAAAATGTGGGAAATGAGAAAAAATGGAAAAAAAGAGGAATATGGGACAAAGGGGGAAAAGTGGGAGAAAAATGGGGGGAAATGAGAAAAAAAAAGGGAAAATGGGATAAAAACAAGGGAAAGGGGAGGGGAATGGGGGGAAATGAGAGAAAAATGGGGGGAAATGGGAGGAAAAAGCAATAAAATAAGGGAAAAATGGGGGGAATTGGAGAAAAATGGGGAGAAGGAGAGAACAAGCAGGAAAGGAGAGAAATAATGGGGCAAAATGGGAGGAAAAGGAATAAATGGGAGAAATTGGGAAAAAAATTGTGGAAAATGGGAGAAAAACGGGAGAAAAAGGGGGATAAAAATGGGGGAAAAGGGAGAAAAATGGGAGAAATTGGAGAAAATGAGGGAAAATGGTAGAAAATGGAGGAAATGGAGGTGAAAAGAGGAGGAAAAAAAGGAATAAAATGGGGAGAAAATTGTGGGAAAATGGGAGAAAAATGAGGGGGAAATGGGACAAAAATGGGGGGAAATGAGAGAAAAATGGGAGAAAAAAAGGGAGAAATGGGGGGAAAAAAGGAGAAGTTGGGAAAAGCTCACCCTGGGCGCCGGCAGCCCCGGTGCTCCAGGAGCCATATCCTGGGGAAAAGGAGGATCTGTCAGCAGGGAGGGGAAAATTCCCACTTCTCCTGAGCACAATCCCAAAATCCAGTCCCAATCCAAAATTCCAGCCCCAAATTCCAGTCCCGATCCCAAATCCCAGCCCCAAAATCCAGCCCTGATCCCAAAATTCCAGCCCTGATCCCAAAATTCCAGCCCCAAAATCCAAAGTGAGCCTGGACAAAAAGCCAAGCCTGGGATAAATAATCCCAAAAAAATCAGAGTGGATTTGCTCTCTCCTGATCCCTTTTTCCAGGCTGAGGAATCCGGGGGAAATTCCAGAGCGGATCCAGGGGGGATCCTGAGGGGATCCAAGGAAATTCCAGGGGGAATCCAGGGGAAATTCCAGGGGGGATCCTGAGGGGAACTTCCAGAGGGAATCCTAAGGGAATTCAGGTGAGATCCTGAGGGGATCCAGGGGGGTTTAAACCTGTGGGGATCCTGAGAGGATCCAGGGGAATTTACAAGGGAGATCCTGAGGGGATCCAAGGAAATTCCAGGGGAATTTCCATGGGGAATCCTGAGGGGATCCAGGGGAGTTTCCAGAGGGGATCCTGAGGGGATCCAGGGGAATTTCCAAAGGGAATCCTAAGGGAATCCAGAGAAGATCCTGAGGAGATCCAGGGGAATTTCCAGGGGGGATCCTGAGGGGATCCAGGGGAGAATCCAGGAGGGAATTTCGAGAGGAGATCCTGAGGGAGACCTAGGGGAGATCCAAGGCGGGGACTCCAGGGGGATTCCCCTGAGGACGGGACAGGGATCCCCTGAGGAGGACACGGGACCCCCGGGAAGGGGACACGGGACACCAGGGAGGGGACACGGGACCCCCGCGGGTGCCGCCACGGTTGGGACGGGCCAGGACGAGGGAAACTGAGGCACAGGCGGCGGGGGCGGGGCCACGGCCGCCATTTTGTGTCGTCTTCAGAAATGGGCCCGGCGCCATTTCCGCCCCCCCCGCGGTCCCTCTCAGGGCACGACCCCCCCAGTCCACAACAGCCAATCAGCGCCGCCCTAGTGGTGAGTGACGTGGCGCTCAGCCAATCAGCGGCGCCGCCGCCTCACGGGGGGGCGGGCGTTACGCTGCCCGCTGCGGCGGAGTTCCCCCCCCCCGCCACTCGCCGGTAACGGAGCCGGTGCTGAGGCAGCGACGGGAAGGAGTCACCGCCACCCCGGGGGAGCGGCAGCACGGCGGGGCCGCCCCGCTCGGCACCTACCGCCGTAACCCGGCTCCATCGCCGCCGCCTCCGCCCGGCGCCGCCGCCGCCGCTTCACCGCCCGCCTCAGCCTCCTGCGCACGCGCGCCACCGCCCGGCTCCCGCTTGGCCCCGCCCACGACACTCCTGATTGGTTGATCTCCTCAGCGACGCGGCCCGCCCGCAGCCCCCATTGGTCGGGTTGGTTCCCGCCCTCGATCTGATTGGTGGAGGCGCTCCCTCCCTGAGGGCACGGCCTGTCAATCACGGACGTTCTGGCTCCTGATTGGGCGGCGTCGCGGGGCGCGCCCTTTGCCGGCGGTGAGGGGGAGGCGGGGCCGCCATGGAGTCCCCGGGGCCGGGAGCGGAGCGGCCCCGAACCGACCCCGGAATGGGCCCGGACAGGCCCCGGAATGGGCCCGGACAGGCCCCGAACCGGCCCCGGAGCGGCCCCGGAGAGGCTCCTCCCAGTGACAATGTCCCTAGTGCCTCACAGTGAGTGTCCCCAGCCCCTCAGTGACAGCGTCCCCAAATCCCCTCAGAGACGGCAAATCCCCTCAGGGACCCCAAATAATCTCAGGGAGCCAAAATCACCTCAGTGTCCCCAAATTCTCTCACAGTGTCCCCAAATCCCATCAGGGAGCCAAAATCACCTCAGTGTCCCCAAATCCTCTCACAGTGCCCCCAAATTCTACCAGGGACCCAAAATCACTTCAGGGTCCCCAAATCCCCTCAAAACATCCCCAAATTCCCTCACGGTGTCCCCAGATCCCCTTAGGGAGCCAAATCTCTTCAGGGACCCCAAATCCCCTCAAAATGTCCCCAAATCCCCTCACATGGTCCCCAAATCCCCTCAAAACATCCCCAAATCCCCTCAGGGACCCCGAATCCCCTCACAGCGTCCCCAAATCCCCTCAAAATGTCCCCAGATCCCCTCACAGGGTCCCCAAATCCCCTCAGGGACACAAAATCCCCTCAGGGACTCCAAATCCCCTCACAGGGTCCCCAAATCCCCTCAAAATGTCCCCAGATCCCCTCACAGGGTCCCCAAATCCCCTCAGGGACACAAAATCCCCTCAGGGACTCCAAATCCCCTCGCAGGGTCCCCAAATCCCCTCAAAACATCCCCAAATCCCCTCAGGGACCCCAAATCCCCTCGCAGGGTCCCCAAATCCCCTCGGGGACCCCAAATCCCCTCAAAACATCCCCAAATCCTCTCACGGAGTTCCCAAATCCTCTCAAAATGTCTCCAAATCCCCTCAGGGTCCCCAAATCCCTTCAAAATGTCCCCAAGCCCCCTCAAAATGTCCCCGAATCCCCTCAGGGACTCAAAATCCCCTCAGGGACCGCAAATCCTCTCAAAATGTCCCCAAATCCCATCAGGGACCCCGAATCCCCTCAGTGTCCCCAAATCCCCTCAAAACATCCCCAAATCCTCTCACGGTGTTCCCAAATCCTCTCAAAATGTCCCCAAATCCCATCAGTGTCCCCAAATCCCCTCAGGGACCCAAAATCCTCTCGGGGACCCCAAATCCCCTCAAAACATCCCCGAATCCCCTCACGGAGTTCCCAAATCCCCTCAAAATGTCCCCAGATCCCCTCAGGGTCCCCAAATCCCTTTTCCCACCCCTTTTCCATCCGTTTTCTCTCCTTTTCCCCATCATTTTCTATCCCATTTCCCCCCATCCTTTTCCTGTCCCTTTCCCATCATTTTTTCCCCATCCCTTTTTCCACCCCTTTCCCATTCCCGGCAGGAATTTCCCCGATCCCGAAGGAATTCTCCCATTCCTGGTGGGAATTCTCCCATTCCTGAAGGATTTTTCCCATTCCTGAAGGAATTTTTCCCATTCCTGAAGGGTTTTTCTCCCATACCTGAAGGAATTCTCCCATACCTGAAGGAATTTTTCCCATTCCAGTAAGAATTTCCCCATTCCTGGTGGGAATTTTCCCAATCCAGAAGGAATTTCCCCATTCCTGAAGGAATTTTCCCAATCCAGAAGGAATTTCCCCATTCCTGAATGATTTTTCCCCATTCCTGAAGGGTTTTTTCCCATTCCTGAAGGAATTTTCCCAATGCAGAAGGAATTTTCCCAGTCCTGAAGGAATTCTCCCATTCCTGGTTGGAATTCTCCCAATCCTGAAGGATTTTTTTCCCATCCCAGAAGGAATTTTCCCATTCCTGAAGCATTATTTTCTCCCATCCCTGAAGGAATTCCCCCAATCCTGAAGGAATTTTCCCCATCCCAGAAGGAATTTTCCCCATCCCAGAAGGAATTTCCCCATTCCTGGTGGGAATTCTCCCATCCCTGAAGGAATTTTCCCATTCCTGAAGGAGTTTTCCCATTCCTGAAGGAATTTTCCCCATCCCAGAAGGAATTCCCCCATTCCTGAAGATTTTTTCCCAATCCTGAAGAAATTTTCCCCATCCCAGAAGGAATTTTCCCATCGCTGAAAAAATTCCCCCATTCCTGAAGGAATTTTCCCATCCCTGAAGGATTTTTCCCATCCCTGAAGGAATTTTTCCCATCCCTGAAGGAATTTTCCCACCCCAGCCCCCTCTGGAGCTCCCAAATCCCCAAATCCCCCCCGTCCCCTCCCCCAGGAGCATTCCCAGATCCCAAATCCCAACATTTCCCCATTTGGGGCAGGAAAATCCCAACTCTGCCTCGGCCCTGGGACGGAATCTCCCAAAAAATCCGGGAATTTGGGATTCCGGGGCTTTCCTGCGGATGAAAGAGTCGGGAGAAGCTCGGGATGAGTCCTTTAAAATCCACAAAAAACCTCGGGAATTCTCCCGCTTCACAACGGACACGACGGCACCGAACGCTCCGAGAGGGGCGGGAAAAACAGCGGGAAAAACAGCGGGAAAACCGGGAAAAACGATGGGAAAACAACGGGAAAACAACGGGAAAAGGGACCCACAGCACGGAATTCCTGCTTTGTTCTGGGAATCCCCAAAAAATCCAAGGAAATTCCCTTTTTTTTCCCCAAGGAATTGCCAAAAAATCCAGTGGAATTCTCTTTTTTCCCCAGGAATTCCCAAAAAAATGGACGGAATTCCTGCTTTTTTTCCTGGGAATTCCCTCCCCCCTCAAAAATCCAACAGGATTTCTAATTTTTCCTGGGAATTCCCAAAAAATTCAAGGAATTTCCCTTTTTTTCCCAGGAATTCCCAAAAAAATCTATGGAAATTCCTTTTTTCCCCAGGAATTCTCTAAAAAATGGAAGAAAATGCCCCAAAAATCCAAGGAAATTCCTTTTTCCTGGGAATTTCCCAAAAAAAAAACCCAAACAAACCTCCACAAAATTCCAGGCAACCTGGCAGCAGAATTCCAGGAATTCCTGGGATTTGGAGCAGGAAATTCCCAAAATTCCTGGGAGTTGGGGCAGAATTCCCAGAATTCCTTGGATTTGGGGTAGAGAATTCCGGGAATTCCTGGGATTTGGGGCCAGGAATTCCCAGAATTCCTGGGATTTGGAGCAGGGAATTCCCGGAATTTCTGGTATTTGGGGCTGGGAATTCCCAGAATTCCCCAAAATTCCTGGGAGTTGGGGCAGAGAATTCCCAGAATTCCGGGAATTCCTGGGATTTGGGGCACTGGAATTCCCAAAATTCCTGGGATTCCTGGGATTTGGGGCAGGGAATTCTGGAAATTCTGGGAATTCCTGGGATTTGGGGCTGGGAATTCCCAGAATTTCGGGAATTCCTGGGATTTGGGGCTGGGAATTCCCAGAATTTCGGGAATTCCTGGGATTTGGGGCCGGGGCACATCCAGGGACACGAATCCGACACATCCGGGAACGCTCTGGGTCCTTTTCCCGCCAGGAATTCACTCCTGGAACATTCCGGAACTTTTTGACATTCCAGAACTTTTTCACATTCTGGAATTTTCACTCCTGGAACATTCCAGAACATTTCCACTCCTGGAACGTTCCAGAACTTTTTCACATTCCAGAACTTTTCACTCCTGGAACATTCCGGAATTTTTTCCCATTCTGGGATTTTCACTCCTGGAACGTTCTGGAACTTTGGGACATTCCGGAATTTTCACTCCTGGAACATTCTGGAACTTTTCATCCCTGGAACTTTTCACTCCTGGAACGTTCCAGAACTTTTTCCCATTCCGGGATTTTCACTCCTGGAACGTTCCAGAATTTTGGGACATTCCAGGATTTTCACTCCTGGAAGGTTCTGGAACTTTTCCATTCCTAGAATATTCCAGAACTTTTTCACATTCCAGAACTTTTCACTCCTGGAACATTCCGGAACTTTGGGACATTCCGGAATTTTCACTCCTGGAACATTCTGGAACTTTTTCCCATTCCGGGATTTTCACTCCTGGAAGGTTCCGGAACTTTTTCCCATTCCGGGATTTTCACTCCTGGAAGGTTCCGGAAATTTTCCATTCCTGGAATATTCCAGAACTTTTTCACATTCCAGAACTTTTCACTCCTGGAACGTTCCAGAACTTTTTCACATTCCAGAACTTTTCACTCCTGGAACATTCCGGAATTTTTTCCCATTCTGGAATTTTCACTCCTGGAACGTTCCGGAACTTTGGGACATTCCGGAATTTTCACTCCTGGAACATTCTGGAACTTTTCATCCCTGGAACTTTTCACTCCTGGAACGTTCCAGAACTTTTTCCCATTCCAGAATTTTCACTCCTGGAACGTTCCGGAACTTTTCCATTCCTAGAATATTCCAGAACTTTTTCACATTCCAGAACTTTTCACTCCTGGAACGTTCCGGAACTTTTCCACATTCTGGAATTTTCACTCCTGGAACGTTCCGGAACTTTTTCCCATTCCGGAATTTTCACTCCTGGAACGTTCCGGAATTTTGGGACATTCCAGGATTTTCACTCCTGGAAGGTTCCGGAATTTTGGGACATTCCAGGATTTTCACTCCTGGAAGGTTCCGGAAGGTCCCTGTGGGTGCAGCTGTGGGAATTCCTGGGAATTTTGGGAATTCTCCTCCTTTTCCAGCCCTGCCTCTGTCCCTGCTGCCCTTTCCCGGCCTCCAGTTCCCTCGGGAATTTCCACTGCCTCGGGATTTTCCTCGGGATCCGCAGAAATTCTGGGATTTTCCTCGAGATTTTGGGGCTTTTCCTCGGGATTTGGGGGATTTTCCGTGGGATTTTCAGGATTTTCCTCGGGATTTTGGGGGTTTTCCGTGGGATTTTCTTCGGGGTTTTCCGTGGGATTTTCCAGATTTTCCGTGGGATTTTCTTCGGGATTTTTGGGATTTTCCGTGGGATTTTCTTCGGGATTTTCCGTGGGATTTTTGGGATTTTCCATGGAATTTTCTCTGAGATTTTCAGGATTTTCCTCAGGATTTTGGGGGTTTTCCGTGGGATTTTCCAGATTTTGGGGGTTTTCTGTGGGATTTTCTGGATTTTCCTCTGGATTTGGGGGATTTTCTGCGGGATTTTCCGTGGGATTTTCCACCTTTTTGGGATTTTCCGTGGGATTTTGGGGATTTTCCTCCCCTGCTCCTTCCCCTTCCTCGTGCTCCTCCTTTTCCTCGGGATCATCCGTGAAGGGATTTTCCCCCTGGAAAAGAGGGGGGAACAAAAATTCCCAAAAAAAAAGCCCATGTGGAGCTTCCCTGGGGATTCTCCAAGGAATTCTCACCTCCCCCAAATCCGTGAAAAAAAAAAAAAGGGAATTTCGGGCAGGAATTCCCAGAGCTGCAATTCCAAAGGGGATTTGAGGTCGTTTTCCCACCAAGTTCTCCCGGAATTCCGGGATTTTGGGCAGGAATTCCTGCCTGGGAGAGAATGGGATGGAATTCCCACAGGGAGTGGGAAAGATTCCCAAAATTACAAAATATTCCCAAAAAAAAAACCCCCTCAAAACTCCAAAATGTTCCCCCAAAAAACCCCAAAATCTCAACCCCAAAAACTCCCCAAAAATCAAAAAATTCCCCAAAATTTTCCGCCCAAAAAATCCAAAACCCCCCAAAATTCCCAAAAAACTCCAAAACCTCAAAATATTCCCACAAAAAAACCCCAAG
Organism: Vidua macroura; assembly: GCF_024509145.1. Taxonomy (NCBI): domain Eukaryota; kingdom Metazoa; phylum Chordata; class Aves; order Passeriformes; family Viduidae; genus Vidua; species Vidua macroura. The sequence goes on from NC_071609.1 coordinate 365,135, forward strand.
AATTCAAAAAAAAATCCCCAACCCCCCCAAAAACCCCTGAAAATTCCCCAAAAAATCCCCCAAACCCCCCCAAAATTCCAAAATATTCCCAAAACCCCCCTGAAAATTCCCAAAGCTCCCCTCAAAGCCCCTGAAAATTCCCAAAAATCCCCCAAAATCTCCAAAAATTCCCAAAAATCCCTGAAAATTCCCAGAAATCCCCCCAAAACCCCTTCAAAATTCCAAATATTCCTCCAAAACCCCCCAAATTTTCCCAAACTCCCCGAAAATTCCTAAAAAATTCCCCAAACGTCCCTCAAAATTCCCCAAAAAATCCCCAAAACCCCCAAAAATTCCTAAAAAACTTCCTAAAATTCCCAAAAATCCCCTTAAAATTCCTAAAAATACTCTAAAAAAACCCTAAAAATTCCCCAAAATCCCCCGTAAATTCCTAGAAATCCCCCCCAAAATCTCAAAAAATCCCCCCAAATCCCCGAAAATTCCCAAAATTCCCCCCAAATCCCCGAGAATTCCAAGAAATCCCCCCAGAAATCCCCCCAAAACCTCCAAAAATCCCCCCAAAAATTCCCAAAAATCCCCTAAAATTCCCAAAACACCCCTCAAAATCTCCAAAAAATACCAAAAATTGCCAAAAATTCCCAAAAATCTCCCCCAAACCCCTGAAAATTCCATGAAATCCCCCCAAAATTCCCCCCAAACCCCCTCCAAATTCCAAAATATTCCCAAAAATCCCCCGGAAACCCCTGGGGGCGCTGCTGGTGGTGGAATTCTGGGAATTCGGGAATTTGGGAATTGGGGAATTTGGGAACTTGGGAATTCTGGGAACTCGAGAACTCGGAAATTCTGGAATTCAGGAACTCGGGAATTCAGGAACTTGGGAATTTGGGAACTCGGGAATTCAGGAATTTGGGAATTTGGGAACTAGGGAACTTGGGAATTCGGTAATTCCAGGAACTCGGGAATTCGGGAATTGGGGGATTCGGGAACTCGGGAACTCAGGAATGTGGGAACTCGGGAATTGGGGAATTTGGGAACTCGGGAATTTGGGAATTTGGGAACTCAGGAATTTGGGAACTCGGGAACTTGGGAATTCGGGAATTCCAGGAACCCGGGAACTCAGGAATTCCGGGAACTCGGGAATTTGGGAATTCAGGAATTTGGGAACTTGGGAATGTTGGAACTCAGGAACGCGGGAATTCAGGAATTTGGGAACTCGGGAATTTGGGAATTTGGGAACTTGGGAATGTGGGAACTTGGGAACTCAGGAATGTGTGAATTCAGGAATTTGTGAATTCGGGAACTCGGGAATTGGGGAATTGGGGAATTCAGGAATTGGGGAACTCGGGAATTTGGGAATTCAGGAATTGGGGAACTCGGGGATTTGGGAATTCGGGAACTTGGGAATTTGGGAACTCGGGAATTCAGGAACTCGGGAATTCCGGGAATTTGGGAATTGGGGAATTTGGGAATTCAGGAATTGGGGAACTCGGGAATTCCTGGAACTCGGGAATTTGGGAACTTGGGAATTGGGGAATTGGGGAATTTGGGAATTCGGGAATTTGGGAATTGGGGAATTTGGGAATTGGCGAACTTGGGAATTGGGGAATTTGGGAATTCAGGAATTTGGGAACTTGGGAATTGGGGAATTTGGGAACTCGGGAATTGGGGAATTCAGGAATTCCTGGAACTCGGGGATTTGGGAACTTGGGAATTGGGGAATTTGGGAATTGGGGAATTGGGGAATTGGGGAATTCCTGGAACTCGGGAATTTGGGAACTTGGGAATTGGGGAACTTGGGAATTCAGGAATTTGGGAATTCGGGAAGTTGGGAATTTGGGAATTCAGGAATTTGGGAACACGGGAACTCAGGGATTTGGGAACTCGGGAATTTAGGAATTGGGGAATTGGGGAATTGGGGAACTTAGGAATAGGGGGATTTGGGAATTGGGGAATTGGGGAATTGGGGAATTTGGGAATTGGGGAATGGCCCGGCACCTGCAGGAAGCTGCGCAGCTTGCGGCCGATCACTTTGTTGTTGAGGATGCTCCGGGCCACGGCCAGCGACGAGCGCTTGGACTGCTCCAGCATGGCCTGCGGGAACAGCGCCGCGTTCCTGGGAATCCCGGAATTCCGGAATCCTCCCGGGAACAGCGCCACGTTCCTGGGAATCTGGGAATTCTGGAATTCTCCAGGGAACAGCGGCCGCGTTCCTGGGAATCTGGGAATTCTCCCGGGAATGCCGGCCGCGTTCCTGGGAATGCCGGGATCCCGGGAATCCTGGAATTCTCCCGGGAACGCCGGCCGCGTTCCTGGGAATCTGGGAATCCCGGAATTCTCCCGGGAACACCGGCCGCGTTCCTGGGAATCCGGGAATGCCAGAATTCTCCAGAGAATGCTGGGAATTCTCCAGGGAATGCTGGCCACGTTCCTGGGAATGCCAGAATTCTCCAGAGAATTTGCCTGAGAATTCTCCTGGGAATTCTCCCAGGAATTCCAGAATTGTCCAGGGAATGCCAGGCGTTACTCACAATTCCGGGAATTCTCCTGGGAATTCTGGGGCTTTTCCCGGGAATTTGCCTGGGAATTCTCCAGGGAATGCCGGGCGTTCCTCGCAATTCTGGAAATTCTCCCAGGAATCCCGTGACTTTTCCTGGGAATTTGCCTGGGAATTCTCCTGGGAATTTGCCTGGGAATTCTCCTCAGAATTCCAGGAATTCTCCAGGTAATTTTCCTGGGAATTCCGGGAATTTTCCTGGGAAGTCCAGGGAATTTTCCAAGGAATTTTTGTGGGAATTCCGGGGGTTCCTGGGAATTCTCCCAGGAATTCCGGGGAATTTTCCAAGGAATTTTCCTGGGAATTCTCCAGGGAATTTTCCTGGGAATTCCAGGGATTTTCCTAGGAATTTTCCCAGGAATTCGGGGCATTTTCCCAGGAATTCCAGGGAATTTTCCAGGGACTGGGACACGAATCCGGCAGAATTCCCAAAAAATTCGCTGAGAAAAAGGGACTGGGGACACAAATCCAGGGAAATTCACGGGAAATCCCGGGATTTGGGTGGATCCCTTCAGGATTCCCAGGTTTTGGGGTGGATCCCCTCCAGATTCCTGGGATTGGGGTGGATCCCCTCAGGATTCCCAGGATTTGGGTGGATCCCAGCAGGATTCCCGGGGTTTGGGTGGATCCCAGCAGGATTCCCGGGGAATGGATCCCAGCAGGATTCCCGGGGTTTGGGTGGATCCCAGCAGGATTCCCGGGGAATGGATCCCAGCAGGATTCCCGGGGGATGGATCCCAGCAGGATTCCCGGGGGATGGATCCCAGCAGGATTCCCGGGGGATGGATCCCAGCAGGATTCCCGGGGTTTGGGTGGATCCCAGCAGGATTCCCAGGATTTGGGTGGATCCCAGCAGGATTCCCGGGGTTTGGGTGGATCCCCTCAGGATTCCCGGGGTTTGGGTGGATCCCAGCAGGATTCCCGGGGGATGGATCCCCTCAGGATTCCCGGGGTTTGGGTGGATCCCGGCGCGGATCCCGGCGCGGGCGCTCACCCGGCGGTTGTGGTTGTGATCCAGGGATTTCAGGTGTTTCTGGATGGATCCGAAGTGCATCGGGATCAGGAGATCGCACGCGGAGCAGTGAGCGGCCTCCACCTTCCGCAGGAAGTGCTCCAGGCCCACCTCTGCAACGGGATCCGGGATCAGGGATCAGGGATCAGGGATCGGGAATGGGATCAGATTAAACCCCCCCGGGATAACCCCAGGGCTCCAGGCCCACCTCTGCAACGGGATCCGGGATCAGGGATCGGGGATCGGGAATGGGATCAGATTAAACACCCTGGGATATCCCCAGGGCTCCAGGCCCACCTCTGCAACGGGATCCGGGATCAGGGATCGGGGATTGGGAATGGGATCAGATTAACCCCCCTGGGATAACCCCAGGGCTCCAGGCCCACCTCTGCAACGGGATCAGGGATCGGGAATGGGATCAGGGCATGGGATCTGGGATTGGTATCAGGGATTGGGAATGAGATCAGGGAAGAGGATCAGGGATCAGGAATTGGGATCAGGGAATGGGATCAGGATCAGGGAATGGGATCAGGAATGGGATCCGGGATTGGGAATGGGATCAGGATCAGGAATGGGATCAGGATTTGGGATCAGGGATGGGATCAGGGATTGGGTTTGGGATCAGGATTGGGAATGGGATCAGGATCGGGAATGGGATCAGGAATGGGATCAGGATCGGGAATGGGATCAGGAATGGGATCAGGGATCAGGATCAGGGATCGGGATCAGGATCGGGAATGGGATCAGGGATCAGGATCAGAGAATGGGATCAGGATCGGGAATGGGATCAGGAATGGGATCAGGGATTGGGATCAGGGATTGGGATCAGGGATCGGATCAGGGAATGGGATCAGGGATTGGGATCAGGAAAGGCCAATCCCTCTGGGACACCCCAGAGCCGCTGCGGGGTTCCCTGGCGGGAATTCCGGGAATCCCGGGATACCCTGGGTCAGGTCCTGCTCCCGCTGGATCTGCTGGATCACGGCGTTGATGTCCCGGATCCCGCGGCGCCGCTCCTCCGTCTTCCGCGTCTTGTTGGCCACGTATTCCTGCGGGGAATTCCCTGGGATCAGCTTCCCAAAAATCCCAAATCCCCTGCGGGGAATTCCCTGGGATCAGCTTCCCAAAAATCCCAAATCCCCTGCGGGGAATTCCCTGGGATCAGCTTCCCAAAAATCCCAAATCCCCTGCGGGGAATTCCCTGGGATCAGCTTCCCAAAAATCCCAAATCCCCTGTGGGGAATTCCCTGGGATCAGCTTCCCAAAAATCCCAAATCCTCTGCGGGGAATTCCCTGGGATCAGCTTCCCAAAAATCCCAAATCCCCTGCAGGGAATTCCCTGGGATCAGCTTCCCAAAAATCCCAAATCCCCTGCAGGGAATTCCCTGGGATCAGCTTCCCAAAAATCCCAAAATCCCCAAAAAACCCTGCAGGGAATTCCCTGGGATCAGCTTCCCAAAATTCCCAAATCCCCTGCAAGGAATTCCCTGGGATCAGCTTCCCAAAATTCCCAAATCCCCCGGCAGGGAATTCCCTGGGATTTGGGAAAGGGGAAAGAAGGGAAAAGAGGGAAGAGAAAGAAATGGAAGTGTTGGAAAAGGGAGGAAAAGAAAGAGACAAGAAAGGAAATGGAAAAAACCAGGGAAAGGGGAAAAAGGGAGAGGGAAAAGGAAGAAAAGGAAATGGAAGAAAGGAGAAAACACAAGGGAAAGGGAAAATACGGGAAAATCAGGGAAAGGAGAGGAAGGGAAAAAGGGAAAGAGAGGAAGGAGCGGAAGGAGAGGGAAAGAGAGGGAAAGGAGAGGGAAAGGAGAGGGAAAGGAGAGGGAAAAGGAGAGGGAAAAGAGAGGGAAAAGAGAGGGAAAAGAGAGGGAAAAGAGAGGGAAAGGAGAGAGAGGAAAAGAGAGGAGAAGGAGAGGGAAAAGAGAGAGAGGAAAAGAAGAGGAGAAGGAGGAAAAGCAGGAAGAGGAGAGGGAAAGGAGAAGGAAAGGAAAAGCAGGAAAAGAAGAAGGAAAACAGGAAGAAGAGAAGAAAGGAAGAGGAGAGGAGGAGGAGGAGGAGGAGGCTGAAGGCACCTGCAGGAACTGGGCTGTCGGCTGGGGCAGCTTGGTGCCCACGAACTGGAAATGGGAAAAGGGGAGAGGGGAAGGAGGGGAAGGAAAAGCAGGAAAAGGAGGAAAAGCAGGAAAAGCAGGAAAAGCAGGAGAAGGAGAGGAGAAGGAGAGGAAGAGGAAAAGCAGGAAAAGGAAAAGCAAGAAGAGGAGAGGAAAAGGAGAGAGAAAGGAGAGGGAAAGCAGGGAAAGGTGAGGAAAAGCAGGGAAAGAAAAGCAGGACAAGGAGGAAAAGAAAAGCAGGGAAAGAAAAGCAGGAAAAGGAGGAAAAGCAGGGAAAGAAAAGCAGGGAAAGAAAAGCAGGGAAAGGAGAGGAGGAGGAGGAGGAGGAGGAGGAGGAGGAGGCTGAAGGCACCTGCAGGAACTGGGCTGTCTGCTGGGGCAGCTTGGTGCCCACGAACTGGAAATGCTCCCGGTGGAATTTGCTCTCCAGGTGCTGCCGGATCTCGTCCTCGAAAAACGTCCGGAACTTGCACAGGGAGCACACGAACTGGATCCTGCAGGGAAAAATGTGGGAATGTGGGAATGGGAATGTGGGAATGGGAATGGGGAATGAGGAATGGGGAATGGGAAATGTGGGAATGGGAATGGGAAATGGGGAATGGGAATGGGGAATGTGGGAATGGGGAATGTGGGAATGGGAATGGGGAATGTGGGAATAGGAAATGGGAAATGGGGAATGGGGAATGGGAATGGGAATGTGGGAATGGGAATGGGGAATGGGAATGGGGAATGGGGAATGGGAATGGGGAATGGGAAATGGGAATGGGGAATGGGAATGGGGAATGGGGAATGGGGAATGGGAAATGTGGGAATGGGAATGGGGAATGGGAATGGGGAATGGGGAATGGGGAATGGGGAATGGGAAATGGGAATGGGGAATGGGAATGGGGAATGGGGAATGGGGAATGGGGAATGGGGATGGGAATGGGGAATGGGAATGGGGAATGGGGAATGGGAAATGGGAATGGGGAATGGGAATGGGGAATGGGAAATGGGAATGGGGAATGGGAATGGGGAATGGGGAATGGGAATGGGGAATGGGAAATGGGAATGGGGAATGGGGAATGGGGATGGGAATGGGGAATGGGAATGGGGAATGGGAATGGGAATGGGAAATGGGAATGGGAAATGGGAATGGGGAATGGGAATGGGGAATGGGGAATGGGGATGGGAATGGGGAATGGGAATGGGGAATGGGAATGGGAATGGGAATGGGAAATGGGAATGGGGAATGGGAATGGGGAATGGGAATGGGGAATGGGGAATGGGAAATGTGGGAATGGGGAATGGGAATGGGGAATGGGAATGTGGGATTAGGGAATGGGGAATGGGAATGGTGTGGGAAAACCTGGAATGGCACCAGGAAAAAGGGAACGGTGAGGGAATGGCAGCAATGGGAACGGAAAAAAGGGAATGGGGAACACAGGAATGGGACAGGAAAAATGGGAATGGGACAGGAAAAATGGGAATGGGACAGGAAAATGGGAATGGGACAGGAAAATGGGAATGGGACAGGAAAATGGGAATGGGACAGGAAAAATGGGAATGGGACAGGAAAATGGGAATGGTGCCAGGAAAATGGGAATGGCAGAGGTTTTCCCAAGTTTTTTGGTCTTTAGCCCAAGGTTTTCCCAGGGTTTTGCAGATGTTCCTGATTTTCTGGGAGGTTTTCCTAGGGTTTTTTTAGCTTTTCCCAAGTTTTTGGGGGAAATAATCTCTAAGAAAGGGAAATAGTTTTGAAAAAATGGGGGGAAATTCCTAAAAAGGGCAAGAATCCCTAAAAAAGTGGGAAAATTCCCTAAAAAAGGGGGGAAATTCCATTAAAAAGGGAATAAAGATCCATAAAAAAGGGGGAAAATTCCCTAAAAAAAGGAAAAAATCCATTAAAAAAGGAAAATAATTCATTAAAAAAAGGGGGATAGCTCTAAAAAATGGGAAATATCCCCTAAAAAAGGGAAATATTTCCTAAAAAAGATGAACAATCCCTAAAAAGGGGGGAAATTCCCTAAAATTCCAGCATTCCCAGGAAATACCTCTCCACCATCCGGTCCCGGTGCCGCTTCTTCTGCCGGTCCTGGGATTTCCTCCCGGCCTGGAGCTTCTGCCTCAGCTGGGAAATCTGGGAATTCTCCTCTGGATTGCCCAGGGCTCCTGGGGAAATGGGAATTCTGGGAATCTCTGAGGGAATCCAGCCCAAAATCCCAAAGAAATCAGCACAAAATCCCCAAAAATCAGCCCAAAATCCCCAAAAAATCAGCCCAAAATCCTAAAAAAAATCAGCCCAAAATCCCCAAAAATCAGCCCAAAATCCCCCAAAATCAGCCCAAAATCCCAAAAAAATCAGCCCAAAATCCCCAAAAATCAGCCCAAAATCCCCCAAAAAATCAGCCCAAAATCCCAAAAAAATCAGCCCAAAATCCCCAAAAAATCAGCCCAAAATCCCCAAAAATCAGCCCAAAATCCCAAAAAAATCAGCCCAAAATCCTAAAAAATCAGCCCAAAATCCCCAAAAATCAGCCCAAAATCCTAAAAAATCAGCCCAAAATCCCAGGAACTCCAGCCCAAAACCCCAGGGAATCCAAAATCTGAGGAAATCCAACCCAAAATCCCAAAAAATCAGCCCAAAATCCAAAGAAATCAGCCCAAAATCCCCAAAAAAACAGCCCAAAATCCTAAAAAATCAGCCCAAAATCTCAAAAAATCAGCCCAAAATCCCAAAAAATCAGCCCAAAATCTAAAAAAATCAGCCCAAAATCCTAAAAAATCAGCCCAAAATCCCAAAAAAATCACCCCAAAATCCTAAAAAATCAGCCCAAAATCCCAAAAAATCAGCCCAAAATCCCAAAAAATCAGCCCAAAATCCCAAAAAATCAGCCCAAAATCCTAAAAAAAATCAGCCCAAAATCCTAAAAAAAAAACCAGCCCAAAATCCTAAAAAATCACCCCAAAATCCCAAAAAAATCAGCCCAAAATCCCCAAAAAATCACCCCAAAATCCCAAAAAATCAGCCCAAAATCCCAGGAACTCCAGCCCAAAATCCCAGGGAATCCAAAATCTGAGGAAATCCAACCCAAAATCCCAAAAAATCACCCCAAAATCCCAAAAAATCAGCCCAAAATCCCAAAAAATCAGCCCAAAATCCTAAAAAATCAGCCCAAAATCCCAAAAAATCAGCCCAAAATCCCCAAAAAATCAGCCCAAAATCCCCAAAAAATCAGCCCAAAATCCCAAAAAATCAGCCCAAAATCCCCAAAAAATCAGCCCAAAATCCGAAAAAATCAGCCCAAAATCCCCAAAAAATCACCCCAAAATCCCAAAAAAATCAGCCCAAAATCCCCAAAAAATCACCCCAAAATCCCAAAAAATCAGCCCAAAATCCCAGGAACTCCAGCCCAAAATCCCAGGGAATCCAAAATCTGAGGAAATCCAACCCAAAATCCCAAAAAATCACCCCAAAATCCCAAAAAATCAGCCCAAAATCCCAAAAAATCAGCCCAAAATCCTAAAAAATCAGCCCAAAATCCCAAAAAATCAGCCCAAAATCCCCAAAAAATCAGCCCAAAATCCCAAAAAAATCAGCCCAAAATCCCCAAAAAATCAGCCCAAAATCCCAAAAAATCAGCCCAAAATCCCCAAAAAATCAGCCCAAAATCCGAAAAAATCAGCCCAAAATCCCCAAAAAATCAGCCCAAAATCCCCAAAAAATCAGCCCAAAATCCCAGGAACTCCAGCCCAAAATCCCAGGGAATCCAAAATCTGAGGAAATCCAACCCAAAATCCCAGAAAATCAGCCCAAAATCCAAAGAAATCACCCCAAAATCCCAAAAAAAACCAGCCCAAAAATCCCAAAAAATCAGCCCAAAATCCCCAAAAATCAGCCCAAAATCCCCAAAAAAATCAGCCCAAAATCCCCAAAAATCAGCCCAAAATCTCAAAAAATCAGCCCAAAATCCCAGGGAATCCAAAATCCCAGGAAATCCAACCCAAAATCCCAGGAAATCCAAGGAAAATCTGAGAGAATCCAGCCCAAAATCCCAAAAAAATCATCCCAAAATCCCAGAAATTCCAACCCAAAATCCCAAAAACCCAGCCCAAAATCCTCCCCTGATCCCAAATTCCTGGAATTCCCTGGAATTTCCCCCTGGAATTCCCAACTCACCTTTCTCAGAATCTCTTCCCTCTTCATCCTCCCCTTCCTGAAAACCCAAAAATTCGGGAATTGAAACCCCCTGGAATGAAATCCCGGGAATTCTCCTCCCTCTGGGATTCCCCTTGGATTTGGGAATCCCAAAAATTCGGGGGATTTTCCCAAAGAAATCTCCCAGGGATGGGAATTCCAGTGGAGAGGCCGGAATTCCCTGGAATTCCCTGGAATTCCCACATTTCCTGGGGGAAATTCCACTTCCAGCCCTTCCCCCAACCAAAATCCTCCTGGAATTCCCAAAATCCCAGAATTTCCCTCCCTCAGATCCCAAAATCCTGGAATTTCCCTCCCAAAATCCCAGAATTTCCCTCCCTCAGATCCCAAAATCCCGGAATTTCCCTCCCTCAGATCCCAAAATCCCGGAATTTCCCTCCCAAAATTCCAAAATTTCCCTCCCTCAGATCCCAAAATCCTGGAATTTCCCTCCCAAAATTCCAAAATTTCCATCCCTGAGATCCCAAAATCCTGGAATTTCCCTCCCAAAATCCCAAAATTTCCATCCCTCAGATCCCAAAATCCCGGAATTTCCCTCCCAAAATCCCAGAATTTCCCTCCCTCAGATCCCAAAATCCCGGAATTTCCCTCCCAAAATTCCAAAATTTCCATCCCTGAGATCCCAAAATCCTGGAATTTCCCTCCCAAAATTCCAAAATTTCCATCCCTGAGATCCCAAAATCCCGGAATTTCCCTCCCAAAATCCCAGAATTTCCCTCCCTCAGATCCCAAAATCCTGGAATTTCCCTCCCAAAATTCCAAAATTTCCATCCCTGAGATCCCAAAATCCTGGAATTTCCCTCCCAAAATCCCAGAATTTCCCTCTCACACCCAATTTCCTGTGGAAATTCCCCCAAATCTGTTGGGAATTCCCAAAATTCCAGGATTTCCCCTCACTCACCCCTCTGGATTCCTCCTTTTCTCCGGATTCTCCCTCCGTGCCTTCCTCTGGAACAAACAAAACCCCAAAAATTGGGAATTTGGGGAAAAATCCTGGGAATTTCTGAGCTGGAATTCCAGAATTCAGCCCCAAAATTGGGAATTTGGGATAAATCCTGGGGTTTTTAAACTGGAAATCCAAAATTCATCCCCAAAAAATGGGGAATTTGGGATAAATGCCAAGATTTTTTAACTGGAAACGCAAAATTCATCCCCATAGATTGTGGAATTTGGGTCAATCCCGGGATTTTTAAACAGGAATTCCAGAATTCAGCCCCAGAAATTGGGAATTTGGGTCAATCCTGGGATTTTTAGAGGTGGAATTCTGAAACTCAGCCCAATCAAATGTGGAATTTGGGTAAATCCTGGGATTTAAAACCAGAACTCAGCCCCAGAAATTGGGAATTTGGGTAAATCCTGGGATTTTAATCCAGAATTCCCCCCAGAATTTGGGAATTGGGGTCACTGCTGGGAATTTAAACCAGAACTCAGCCCCAGGATTTGGGAATTGGGCTCACTCCCAGGATTTTAAACCAGAATTCCCCCAGGATTTGGGATTTGGGGTCACTGCTGGGGTTTAATCCAGAATTCCCCCAGGATTTGGGATTTGGGGTCACTGCTGGGGTTTAATCCAGAATTCCCCCAGGATTTGGGATTTGGGGTCACTGCTGGGGTTTAATCCAGAATTCCCCCAGGATTTGGGATTTGGGGTCACTGCTGGGGTTTAATCCAGAATTCCCCCAGGATTTGGGAATTGGAGTCACTGCTGGGATTTTAATCCAGAATTCCCCCAGGATTTGGGATAAATCCCAGGATTTTAAGCCAGCCCCCCCAGGATTTGGGATTTGGAGTCACTGCTGGGATTTTAATCCAGAATTCCCCCAGGATTTGGGATTTGGGGTCAATCCCAGGATTTTAAACCAGAATTCCCCCAGGATTTGGGGGTAATTCCCGGGATTTAAAACCAGACCCCCCCCGATTTGGGATTTGGGGTAAATCCCAGGATTTTAAACCACAATTCCCCCAGGATTTGGGGTAATTCCCGGGATTTTAAGCCAGCCCCCCCAGGATTTGGGATTTGGGGTGAATCCCGGGATTTTAAGACAGCCTCCCCCAGGATTTGGGGTGAATCCCGGGATTTTAAACCAGAATTCCCCCAGGATTTGGGGTAAATCCCGGGATTTAAAACCAGACCCCCCCGGATTTGGGGGTGAATCCCGGGATTTTAATCCAGAATTCCCCCAGGATTTGGGATTTGGGGTGAATCCCGGGATTTTAATCCAGCCCCCCCAGGATTTGGGGTGAATCCCGGGATTTTAATCCAGCCCCCCAGGATTTGGGATTTGGGGTAATTCCCGGGATTTTAAGCCAGCCCCCCCAGGATTTGGGGTAATTCCCGGGATTTTAAACCAGAATTCCCCCCGCACTGGGGTGGGGCCCTGACCGTTGTCGGAGCTGGAGTTGTCGGAGCCGTCCGTGCGCGGCGCCCTCTCCTCGCCCGGCTGCTGCCGGCGCCGGCCCGGAGCCTCCCGGCGCGGCCGCTTCCGCTGCGGGAATAACGGGGAAATGAGCGGGAATAACGGGGAAATGAGCGGGAATAACGGGGGGGAAACGGGGAAAAATGGGGGGAAAATGGGGGGAAATGGGGGAAAACGGGGGGAAACGGGGGGGAAATGGGGAAAAACGGGGGGAAATGGGGGAAAACGGGGAAAAATGGGGGGGAAAAACGGGGAAAAATGGGGGAAAATGGGGGGGAAACGGGAGGAAAATGGGGGGGGAAATGGGGGGGAAATGGGGGGGAAATGGGGAAAAAATGGGGGGAAATTGGGGGGAAATGAGGGAAAAATGGGGAAAAATTGAGGAAAATTGGGGGGAAATGGGGAAAAATGGGGAAAATTGGGGGGGAAATGGGGAAAATGGGGAATAATGGGGGAAATTGGGGGGAAATGAGGGAAAAATGGGGAAAAAATTGAGAAAATTGGGGGGAAATGGGGAAATTGGGGAAAATGGGGGGAAAATGGGGAAAATTGGGGGGAAATTGGGGAAATTGGGGAAAAAAGGGAGAAAATGGGGGAAATGGGGGGAAATGGGGAAAAATCGGGGGAAATTGGGGGGAAATGAGGGAAAAATGGGGAAAAAATTGAGAAATTTGGGGGGAAATGGGGAAATTGGGGGGTAATGGGGAAAATTGGAGGAAAATGGGGAAAAAATGGGGGAAAATGGAAAAATGGGGGAAAATGGGGAAAAACGGGGGAAAATGGGGAAAAATTGGGGGAAAATTGGGGGGAAATGAGGGGAAAATGGGGAAAAAATTGAGAAATTTGGGGGGAAATTGGGGAAAATTGGGGAAAATGGGGGAAAAATGGGGGAAATGGGGGAAAATGGGGAAAATTTGATGGAAATGGGGAAATGGGGAAATTGGGGGATAATGGGGGGAAATGGGGAAATTGGGGGGAAATGGTGGGGGGAATTGGGGGAAAAAATGGGGGAAATTGGGGAAAAATGAGGAAATTGGGGGGGGAAATGAGAAATGGGGAAAAATGGGGGGAAAAAATGGGGAGAAATGGGGAAAAATGGGGGGGAAATTGGGGGGAAATGGGGAAAAGTGATGGAAATGGGGGGGAATGGATGGAAATGGGGAAAAATGGGGGGAAATGGGGGAAATTGGGGGGAAATTGAGAGAAAATTGGGAGAAAATTGGGGGGATATTGAGGGGATATTGGGGGGAAATCGGGGGAAAAATGGGGGGGAAATTGGGGGAAATTGGGGGAAAAGTTGGGGGGAAACACATGGAAAAATCATGGAAAATTCATGGAAAACTCATGAAAAAATAATGGGAAAACCATTCAAAAATCATGGAAAAAACACAAAAAACCACGGAAAACCATGGAATTATCATAAAAAACCACAAAAAAATAATGGAAAAATTATGGAAACGTTATGGGAAAATCACAGAAAAACCAATGAAAAATCTGGAGAAACGAGGAAAACATAATGGAACACCATGGAAAAACCATGGAAAATCATGGAAAACCATGGAAACTCATGGAAAATCATGGAAAAAACATGGAAAATCATGGAAAAACCATGGAAAAACCATGGAAAAACCATGGAAAACCATGGAAAATCATGGAAACTCATGGAAAAATCATGGAAAATCATGGAAAAACCATGGAAAAAACCATGGAAACTCATGGAAAATCATGGAAAATCATGGAAAAACCATGGAAAAACCATGGAAAATCATGGAAACTCATGGAAAAGCAATGGAAAAAACCATGGAAACTCATGGAAAATAATGGAAAACCATGGAAAATCATGGAAAACCATGGAAAATCATGGAAACTCATGGAAAACCATGGAAAATCATGGGAAAACATGGAAAATCATGGAAAAACCATGGAAAATCATGGAAAACCCATGGAAAAACCATGGAAAAAACCATGGAAAATCATGGAAAATCATGGAAAATCATGGAAAAAACATGGAAAACCATGGAAAATCATGGAAAAACCATGGAAAAACCATGGAAACTCATGGAAAATCATGGGAAAACCATGGAAAAACCATGGAAAAACCATGGAAAAACCATGGAAACTCAAGGAAAATCATGGAAAAAACAACATGGAAACTCATGGAAAATCATGGAAACTCATGGGAAAACCATGGAAAACTCATGGAAACTCATGGAAAATAATGGAAAAACCATGGAAAATCATGGAAAAGCAATGGAAAAAACCATGGAAACTCATGGAAAATCATGGGAAAACCATGGAAACTCATGGAAAACCATGGAAAAAACCATGGAAACTCATGGAAAATAATGGAAAAACCATGGAAACTCATGGAAAATAATGGAAAAAAACCATGGAAAATCATGGAAAAGCAATGGAAAAACCATGGAAACTCATTGGAAAACCATGGAAAACCATGGAAACTCATGGAAAAAACCATGGAAAAACCATGGAAAATCATGGAAAAGCAATGGAAAAACCATGGAAACTCATGGAAAACCATGGAAAATCATGGAAACTCATGGAAAACCATGGAAAAACCATGGAAAATCATGGAAAAACCATGGAAAAACCATGGAAACTCAAGGAAAAATCATGGAAACTCATGGAAAATATGGAAAATCATGGAAACTCATGGAAAACCATGGAAACTCATGGAAAATCATGGAAACTCATGGAAAATAATGGAAAATCATGGAAACTCATGGAAAACCATGGAAACTCATGGAAAATCATGGAAATTCAAGGAAAATCATGGAAAAAACCATGGAAACTCATGGAAAATAATGGAAAAAAAAACCATGAAAAATCATGGAAAAGCAATGAAAAAAAACCATGGAAACTCATGGAAACCATGGAAAATCATGGAAAACCATGGAAACTCATGGAAACTCATGGAAAATCATGGAAACTCATGGAAAATCATGGAAACTCATGGAAAAGCAATGGAAAAAACCATGGAAACTCATGGAAACCACAGGAAAATCGACAGAAACTCATGGAAAACCACAGAAAAAAACCATGAAAACTCCTAAAAACCACAGAAAACCATGAAAAAATCATCGAAAAATCCTGGAAAAACCATGAAAACTCCTGGAAAACCTTGGAAACTCATGGAAAAATCCTGGAAAAACCATGGAAACTCCTCAAAAAACATGAAAACCTCAAGGAAATCCACAGAAAAACCACGAAAAACTCATGGAAAACCACGGAAAAACCATGAAAAACTCATGGAAAAATCCTGGAAAATCCACGGAAAAACCATGAAAACTCCCACAAAACCACGGAAAAGCAATGGAAAAACCATGGAATCTCAGGGATAAAATCCTGGGAAAACCATAAAAAACTCCTGGAAAACCATGGGAAAAACCATGAAAACGCACAGAGAAATCCTGGAAAAACCATGAAAAACTCATGGAAAACCATGGAAAAACTGTGAAAACTCACGGGAAAATCCTGGAAAAAACCACAAAACTCCTGGAAAACCATGAACACTCCTGGAAAACCATGGAAAAAAACCATAAAAAACTCATGGAAAACCATGGAAAACCATGGAAAACTCATTAAAAACCATGAACACTGCTGGAAAACCACGGAAAAAACCATGAAAAACTCCTGGAAAACCATGGAAAACTCCTGGAAAACCATGAACACCACTGGAAAACTGTGGAAAAAACACGGAAACTCCTGGAAAACCACGAAAAAACCATGAAAAACTCAAGGAAAACCATGGAAAACTCCTGGAAAACCACAAAAACTCTGGAAAACCGTGGAAAAACCACGGAAACTCCTGGAATGCTGCTGGGAAAACCACAAAAGCTCCTGGAAACCCCTGGAAAAACCATGGAAAACTCCTGGAAAACCGTGAACCACTGCTGGAAAACCGTGGAAAAACCACGGAAACTCCTGGAAAAACCGTGGAAAAACCACGAAAAACTCATGGTAAACCATGAAAAACTCCTGGAAAACCATGGAAAAACCAAAAAACTCCTGGAAAACCATGGAAAACTCCTGGAAAACCACGGAAAAACCATGAAAAACTCACGGAAAACCATGAAAAACTCCTGGAAAACCATGGAAAAACCATGAAAAACTCCTGGAAAACCATGAACACCACTGGAAAAACTGTGGAAAAAACACGGAAACTCTGGAAAACCACGGAAAAACATGAAAACTCATGGGAAAACCATGGAAAACTCCTGGAAAACCGTGAACACTGCTGGAAAACCGTGGAAAAATCCACGGAAACTCCTGGAAAACCATGGAAAAAACCATGAAAAACTCTGGAAAACCATGGAAAACTCATGGAAAAACTCACGGAAAACCATGGAAAACTCATTAAAAACCGCGAACACTGCTGGAAAACGTGGAAAAACCACGGAAACTCCTGGAAAACCGTGGAAAACCATGAAAAACTCATGGTAAACCATGAAAAACTCCTGAAAACCATGGAAAAACCATGAAAAAACTCCTGGAAAACATGGAAAAACCATGAAAAACTCCTGGAAAACCACGGAAAAACCATGAAAAACTCCTGGAAAACCACGGAAAAACCATGAAAAACTCACGAAAACCATGGAAAACTCCTGGAAAACCACAAAAACTCCTGGAAAAACCGTGGAAAAACCACGGAAACTCGCGAAGGCTGCTGGGAACAGCCGCCACTCACCCTGAACTCGGCATCCCAGAGCTTCCAGCCCCTCCTCATCCTCTTGAGGCCGCGAAGGGCGCCGGGGAAGCCGCGGAAGGCCGGGAAGGCGCCGGGCTCGGGGAGGATGTTGTGGGCGAAGAGCGACGGGAGGCGCCGGGCGGGGCCGCGGGGCTCGGCCCAGCCCCCGCGCGCCGGGAACGGCCGCTCCCGGGCCCGGCCCCGCGCGCCCGCGTTCTCCCGGAATTTGGCCCGGGAATTGCTGCTCCCGGCGGGGCGGCGCCGGGCGGCCGTAGAACTCGCCGGCGGCGTCGGGCTCGGATTCGTTGGGAAAGTCGCCGGGATAATCGTTGGGGTAGTCGGGATAATCGGGATAATCGTTGGGGTAATCGTTGGGATAGTCGGGGATTAATCCCCGGGGTAATCCCCGGGGTAATCGTTGGATAATCGCCGGAGAATCGCCGGGATAATCCCCGGGATAATCGCCGGGATAGTCGAAGCCTGCCCGGTACGGATCCCGGTCGTTCACGCGGGAGTCGCCGTAGGATTCGTAGGGATCGTACCTGGGAATTTGGGAATTTGGGCTTTCCCAAGGGGAAAAGGGAGCGGAGGGAGGTGGGAGGGGTTGGGGATTTCCAAGAAAAAGGGTCTGGGGGATTGGGATTCTCTTTATTCCCAAAAAAAAAAGGGTCCTGGGAGTTGGGGATCACCTTCCCCAGCCCTTTTCCCCCACATTTCCCATCCCTTTTCCCGTTCCCCAGCCCTTTTCCCCACATTTTCCATCCCTTTTCCCATTCCCCAGCCCTTTTCCCCACATTTTCCATCCCTTTTCCCATTCCCCAGCCCTTTTCCCCACATTTTCCATCCCTTTTCCCATTCCCCAGCCCTTTTTCCCACATTTTCCATCCCTTTTCCCATTCCCCAGCCCTTTTTCCCCACATTTTCCATCCCTTTTCCCTTCCCCAGCCCTTTCCTGCTCCCCAGGATCCAATCCCAACCAGCCCTGGAACCCCAAATCCCGGATTTTCCAGGATAATCTTCCACTCCCAATCCCATTCTCACCCCATTCCCCATTCCATTCCTGTTCCCCCAATCCTCCATTCCAATCCCTCAACACCATTCTCAATCCCCCATTCCCATTCCCATTCCCAATCCCCCATTCCCACCTCTCCGTGGCCGCTCCGTAGCCCCGTCCCCGGCGGCCCCTCGGCTCGGCTGGGCTCCCGGCTCCCCCATTCCCATTCCCATATTTCCAATCCCCCATTCCCATTCCCAGTCCCATTCCAAATCCCCCATTCCCATTCCCACATTCCCAATCCCAATCCCCCATTCCCACATTCCCAATCCCCCATTCCCATATTTCCCATTCCCCCATTCCCAATCCCCCATTCCATTCCCACATTCCCAATCCCAATCCCCCATTCCATTCCCAAATCCCAATCCCCCATTCCCATTCCCAATCCCCCCAATCCCCCCATTCCCACATTCCCAATCCCCCATTCCCAATCCCATTCCCCACATTCCCAATCCCAATCCCAATCCCCCCATTCCCATTCCCAAATTCCCATTCCCCCATTCCCACTTCCCTACTCTCCCATTCCCATTCCCATTCCCAATCCCATTCCCACCTCTCCGTGGGCCGCTCCGTAAGCCCCGTCCCGGCGGCCCCTCGGGCTCGGCCTGGCTCCCGGCTCCCCCATTCCCATTCCTATATTCCCAATCCCCCATTCCCATTCCCAATCCCCCATTCCCATTCCCCCATTCCATTCCCCCAATCCCAATCCCACATTCCCACTCCCGCATTCCCAATCCCATTCCCACCTCTCCGTGGGCGCTCCGTAGCCCCGTCCCGGCGGCCCCTCGGGCCTCGGCCTGGCTCCCGGCTCCCCCATTCCCATTCCCATATTTCCAATCCCCTATTCCCCCATTCCCATTCCCCCAATCCAATCCCCCATTCCCGCTCCCACATTCCCCCATTCCCCCCCCATTCCCACTCTCCGGGGCCGCTCCGTAGCCCCGTCCCGGCGGCCCCTCGGGCTCGGCCTGGCTCCCGGCTCCCGGCTCCTGCCGCTGCTTCCCGGGGCCGTCGCCGCCCTCGGGGGCCCCGTCGGGCTCGGAGCCGCCCAAATCCCAGGAATTGGCGGCGGCGGCGCCGAAGCCGAAGCCCCCGGAGCCCTCGTGGCCGTAGCCGTAGCCGTAGCCATAGCCCTCGTAGCCTGCGGGAAAGGGGCACCGGGAATTCAGCACTGGGAATTCAGCACTGGGAATTCATCACCAGGAATTCAGCACTGGGAATTCATCACCGGGAATTCATCACTGGGAATTCAGCACCGGGAATTCAGCACCGGGAATTCAGCACCGGGAATTCAGCACCGGGAATTCATCACTGGGAATTCATCACCGGGAATTCATCACCGGGAATTCATCACCGGGAATTCATCACCGGGAATTCAGCACCGGGAATTCAGCACCGGGAATTCATCACCGGGAATTCAGCACCGGAATTCAGCACCGGGAATTCATCACCGGGAATTCAGCACCAGGAATTCATCACTGGGAATTCACCGGGAATTCATCACCGGGAATTCATCACCGGGAATTCATCACCGGGAATTCATCACCGGGGAATTCATCACCGGGAATTCATCACCGGGAATTCAGCACCGGGAATTCAGCACCGGGAATTCATCACCGGGAATTCAGCACCGGCATCCGCCGGGAATTCGGGATTCCACCGGAATTCAGCACCGGGAATTCAGCACCGGGAATTCACCGGGAATTCAGCACCGGCATCCGCCGGGAACTCGGGATTCACCGGGATTCAGCACCGGGAATTCAGCACCGGGAATTCGGAATTCACGGGAATTCATCATTGGCATCCACCGGGAATTCAGGATTCATCACCGGGAATTCATCACCGGGAATTCACCGGGAATTCAGCACCGGGAATTCAGCACCGGCATCCGCCGGGGAATTCGGGATTCACCGGGAATTCATCACTGGGAATTCACCGGGAATTCAGCACCCGGCATCCACCGGGAATTCAGGATTCATCACTGGATTCATCACCAGGAATTCACGGGAATTCAGCACCGGGAATTCAGCACCGGCATCCGCCGGGAATTTGGGATTCACCGGGAATTCAGGAATTTGGGATTCACAGGGATTTACTGGGACTCACTGGGATTTACCGCGATCCACCGGGAATTTGGGATTCACCGGGAATTCAGGAATTCACAGGGATCACCAGGATTCACCGGGAATTTTGGGATTCACAGGGATATACCTGGATTCACTGGGAATTTTGGAATTTACTGGGATTTTCCGGGATTCACTGGGAACTGGGGATTCACTTGGATTCACCGGGAATTCGGGATTCACTGGGATTTACTGGGATTTAATGAATTCGGGATTCACTGGGATTTGGGAGAGTCTGGGATTTACCGGGAATTCAGGATTTACCAGGATTCACTGGGAATTCGGGAGAGCTCCGGGATTTACCAGGAATTCCAGAGAGGCCCAGGATTTACCGGGAATTTGGGATTTACCAGGAATTTGGGATTGTTCCCAGTTAATTCCTAGGGAATTTGGGGTCGTTCCCACGGAATTTGGGGTCGTTTCCATGGAATTGGGGTCATTCCCACGGAATTTGGGGTCGTTCCCACGGAATGGCTGAAGGATCCCAAAATTCCCCACATTTTGAACTCGGGGCCGTTTCCCCGTCCCAAAAATGCCGATTTTTTGGTTGGATCCGGCGGGAATTTGGGACTAAATTTGGGAAAGGAGAGGTGGGAGCTTCCCGAGGGCTGGGGCCCGGATCCAGGGATGGATCCAGGGATGGATCCAGGGGATCCCGGGGGATCCCAGGGGGATCCAGGGGAGGAAATTCCCGCACTTGCCTCTGCTCGAGCCCGAATTCCCAATCTCCGTACCCTAAAAAACAGGAAATCCCCGTTAGGCTCCCAAAATCCCCCAAATCCCCCCCCAGATCTGCTGGGAATCGGCCCCAGAGCCCCAAATCCCAAATTTCCATCCGAGCTGGGAAGAATTCCCAGCCCTGGGAAGGGAAATTCTGCTGAGAAATGGGGGGAAAGTGGGGAAAAAAAGGGAAAAAATAAGAGAAAAATGGGAAAAAATGGGGAAAGAATGGGGGGAAAACGAGAAAAGATGGGGGAAAATCAGGGGAAAAGAGAAAAAATTGAAAAGAATTGGGAAAATGGGAGAAAATTGGGAAAATAGGGAGAAAAATGGGAAAAATGAGAATGAATTGGAAAAAAATGGGGGGAAATGGGAAGAATGGGAAAAAATGGGAAAAAATGGAG